>NW_025939947.1:0-9565 GCF_000764305.2 Hyalella azteca
TGAGTGCTGAAGGTGAGCTTTGGGTCAAAGGTAAGTCCAAGTATTTTAGGGTTGCGAACTGTTGGAATGAGTGTATTATTGATATTGAGGTTGAGTTGTGTGCTATATTCAGCCGGGTCAGGTGTGAAAAGAGTGGCAGTGCAGAGCAGAGTGAAAGCGGGGTAATCCGGGACACTTGCAATAAAAGTTAATTTTAAAACGTTTGAAGCATGCAGAGTGTACTCATCCATTACTAACAGTACTTTGAAGTTTTCCTCTTTCATTGTAGATAATGTAGATGTAAAATAAATGACATTTTCTGTGATTTTTACTTGTTTTTCCTTTATTGATATTAAATTACCATATTCATTAATTACCGTATTATTAATGTGATATTACTGTATCCATGGACATGCCATTGAGCATTGACAATGACCTTGTCCACTGCAAGCTTCATATCAGCAGCCATGTAGCATTCTTCTGTATCTGTAAGCTTACAGGATGGTTTGTAATTTTACACAATTTTAATTGAGTCAAGTGATTTCACTATAACAAAAAAGATCGTAAAAAAACATACCTGAAACAGAAAATAATATTTTAGTAACAACCATCATATGTTTTGAAGAAATTATTTTTCATTCTATGATGCCCGGTGCACAATTCTATATATAGCATTCTATGTACAATTTTGTGAAGACAGTTGATGCACTAATTTTTTGATAAGTGAATTTTTTTCGCTGAGCAAGGTAAATGTAATCAAAATTCTTTATTGTTAATCAACTTCTTTGTTAACTGGAACCTTTGCTAACTGAGGTTCTACTGTAAATGCATTTTTAAGGGTGTCCCTAATTACCCCGGGGGGTGTCCCGAGTAGCCCCACCGTGCGGAAATGGCTGCCATTTTTTTTGGAATGAGATAGGCAAATTCCGTCAATTATGTTTTCAAGCCGACACCTGGGTGCAACTTTTATGTAAGTAAAATTTTTTAATACAGCAAATTTTTTTTTGCTCCAAACCTTAGCAGAGGCACTTTTCAAAATCACACTTTTCACTCTTTTTTTCAGCGATTTTTTAGAGATAGTAAATGTTTTATTTCTTGACTAGCTTTATACATAATAGATACTAGATAGTAAAAATGTTGAAGTTTATGCCACTATTTTTAGTTTTGCAATATTTTGATTAGTTTAGCTGCTACAACATTTCTACGAAATGTCGGAGGCGCGTCCCAATTTACCCCGCCTGTCCCATTTTACCCTGTTTGATGGTAGTCTTTACTGATAGAGTTTGGAAACAGCAATAAATTTTTTACTCATTTCAATTCCTTCAAAAACTATAATATCAAATGAGATTTTCCCTACTGAATGAATTATGTTGAATTATTTTAACATTAAACTTTAAAGAAGACCAAATGTTCATTCAAGTTTGCCATTGATAAACCAAAGCCAATAAAACAAATGTCATAAATAATATTAATAAAGCCAATAAATAGAATATTTTCTACTTCAGACCAGTCTGACCAGAGAGGCATAGTGGCTAACAGTCCTAACACTAACAGTCCGAGTCTGCTGTCTGCCTAACACAAGATTTTTTAGTTGTCAGTTCAATTCAATTTTCTAAATTTCATTTAATATCTTATGTAAGGTAAAGCTGGCATTTATGATATATACCTACTTTACTAAACTAAAGTCAACTGGTCAACAAGAATGTCAACTGGGGTAAACGCGGTATATTCCGACACATTAAGGACGCATCAAGAAATGAAAAACTATAAAAAAAAGTATGCGTTACGTAAGTTCTGCTGCCTTCGCGTGACTCTCAAAACACTTCACTACGCGTCAGCAACAATGAAACGTCACGAAATGTTGCCATATTTATTAAAAAGCCTTTAGAATGGAAACCTACCAAATCCATATATTCCGTCACTGTGTGTGGCAATATTCAACATGTGGTGAGTCATATTGCGTCAGCGCTTCAAATTTAACTGATACGTAATGCCGACATGATGGCGACATCCACGTGTTCGAATTCCGTTCGCTGTGTGAGCTGTATTGGCCACTATGCAGAGGGTGGATGCAGCGTCGGCAATATATGGATTTTTAAGCCCAAAGTGTCGCCGGCCATTTTAAAGATGCGTCGCCGGGTAATTTTTAATGAAAAGCCATTTACGCTGAGTAATGACAAACTATTTACAAGCCACAAACTTATTACAAGGTTGCATGCACGTTTCAACTGGTCAACAAGAAAGTCAACTGGTCAACAAGAAAGTCAACTGGTCAATTATTATTACATCAATTTCACTGTTCAAGACTATTTTCTATGAACTGTTGACTTAAGTCTTTAGTTAAGTTCAATATCTGCTTAGAAGTTAGAGGAAACTTATATGTCATTAACAATTTAACATTAGGATCATGTCATTTACCAGTGGCATTGTGGCAGACTGGCAGTGGCAATAGACATGAATAGTTGAATTATCTCTTTGTCTTAGTACATTTAATTCTTCACAGCAAAGCATGATTGAACACGATTACAAATGTATTCAACACATGCAACTTTAGATTGTTGCAAGATTTTATTAAGAAGTATACTTTATTCAACATTTTCTTTGGTTTACAAGTCATGCAAGAGTTAACTCGCCGCAGGCAGGAGGCTTCTTCTTCTTTTCGGGATGTCCACGCAGGGTAGACTTAAAGCCACAGGACAACCGCAAGGATGACCGTTGGGCCTGAGAGCTTGTGTAGTTTTGGACCTCTTGGTATGGAGGTCAGACCACTTATTTTTGCTTTTGGAAAGTCAGTGGACGCAATGGCTGAGCGTGACAGCAAGCAAAAGAAAAGCAACACAGGGCATTAAAAATATCAAAAAGCAAAGGCCCTTCCTCATCAGAATTCAGCCCAGCATTTGGCCGCAAAATTAGGTGGACTAGTATAGGTACAATAACTTAGATCATACATCTCTCACACTTCTCAAATTTTTAGGTCATACACATACAGTTAGTTCATTTAGCCTACCTGACATTAAGAAAAAAAAGTGGTGACGGACGGCGAAAATCTACGGATTTTTGAACATGGATTTTGTAATATGCCATTTTTTAAGTCCAACGGTAAATAATTCAGTGAGTTCAACAATTTCATTGCAATCATTCAATATGGATAAAAATTTTTATTGATAACTGAGGACTTATTAGGGTTGGATTATTGAATAATTCAACATTGATAAGTCCTCAGTTCTTCCCAAATTACCGCAAACGGTAAATCGTATTTTTTCGGCATTATCTAATACAAATTATTCATTTTTAGTAGCATGGTAGAATAATTAATGTATAAGTGTTATTAATCACTTCGCATACGTCACATAAAAACGTAATAAAATATACCTATTATGGACATGAGTTAGCACTACTACGGTAGTTTGTTTTAATGTATTTGCCTTTTTACGATATATTTTTCCAATAAAAGTCTTCGGCGAAGCGATTGTTTTAGATATATATTCTTCACAGGCTCATACCTATTAGATTTGGTTTTATTCGTATATTTTGATTACTGAAATAAAACTAAAGCTCTTTAAAGGCTGCTGTAGATTATTCCATGAGATTCTGAGAAGAGGCTTGCCTAATTGTTCAGGTAATCAGGTTGAATAAGTTTTCTTAAATGAAAGTTTTTACCCCAAAGTTCCTGCGAGTTACCCCAGGTCCCAGCGGGTCGCCTGCCGAAGACCACCACTGCCCTGGATGTAATGGACTATCATGACTCCTGCCCTCCGGAACGTAGCTTTCAACACTTCTGGAAAATCATATAGGCAGCCGAAAGCCACCAGACAGAACCTGTCTCTTATACACATCTAGATGTGTATAAGAGACAGGTCTAGGGCTACGCTGATGCGACTACGTCGTCAACTGCCTGAGGCACGTCTGTGCTACTGAGGCCCAGGAGCAATAGAACTAACGCTCATCTGTCCTCAGTTGGGGGAGCTGATGCGAGATTATTTTGGTGACAATAGTGGGACAGAGGCGGACGTCCAGGGATTGTGCTCAAACACATGTTAAGGATTCCTTGTCAGACGGATGTGTGATTTAGACTTGTTCTTGTGGTGGTATCGACNGTCTCGACCGCCGTACTGCATAATTTACGCGTCGAGGATGCCAAACATTTATCGTAATTTATTCCATTTATTCGACATTCCACAACGGTTTCTGTAAACAATACAGAAGAAAATATGTATAACTAAACATACAACGAAAATTTATTTATCATTATTTCAGAGGAAATATTCAGAGTATAAATTAATTAATCCTCAGCAACAGTGCGGGCACCGTGCTGTCGCACCAGACGCAAGCCGTAAACAAAGATAATTACTAAGGTACACCTGGGCTTGCCTAGTTCTGCGTAGTGTCTTGTACAGTAATCTGTACCAAACCGAAATCCTACAATGTGCGCTTGCACTCATTGAAAATGAATTTTTGTTGCATTCGAAACGTCGTTAATTAACTAGAACTACTTCCTGAAACATGTCTTTCGATCTAACGTCATCGGAAGATTGATAGACCCTCTCTAATAATTTGAATTAACGAATTCTCCGCACACAACTACTACTTCTATAAATACTTTAAATTCCTTGCTTTCACTCCCAAACGTCGCTACGACGATTTACAGATGGAGCTTAAAAAATCATATCGTCAAATATCAGATTTTTAGGACTAAGTTGGAAGCGAGCTGTGTGGTGTCATATCGCAAGGACTGAGAACGCGCATAATTTGACCTACGACTTAGCTATTCATCAACCGCCGTCAAACTTTAACCGCCATCATCGATAGACAGCAAATTTATTGACATTCATCACAGCGATCATCTGCATCATGTGTGCGTAAGAATCAGTGCAAGAAAATAAGTGAAAAGCAATACTTTTTTTCTATGTTGTTTTATTCAAAGAGGTACATCAGCCATCAGTCGTATGTTTTGCATGCTAGTTGTAGAATTATTCACCTCTTTAATCTGTAAAGTGTTAGAATTATCAGCTCATGGTGTTCTGGAAAACGAATTTCATCTTTCAACAATTCTTATTTCTTACTCGTCCAATTTCAAATTAATATAAACGAAATATTGAGCTTCAGGTTGCAAGTATAATGCCTGTCAGTTTACATGAGTTATACCGCTCCAGACACGTGGCGCTCTATTCTTTGTGATCAGTGGTGACGGACGGTTAAAATCTACGGACTTTTCAAAAACTAATGAAAGTATGAAGACGTTACTTTTTACGCCGAACGTTATATAATTCAAGGTTTTCAAGAATTTAATTCAGTGATTCAACAGTGAGAATATGACTTTTATTTATAAGTGAGAAGATATTAATGTTGCATTTTTAGGTAATTTAACATTGATAATACTTCAGTGCTTCCCTCATTACCACATTCCAATAGTATTATTAACAATGGTATATTTTGTGGATTATTTACTACATATTATTCATTTTTAGTGACATGATGGAATAAAGAATTATTTAAATGTTATTAGTCAATTCGCATACGTCACCTCAAAACGCAATAAATCATGTATTTGCGTCAGCACTACTATTTTGCTCTCATGTAAGTAAAAAAAATTTTTTTTCACTAAAGGTCTTCGGCGAAGCGATTTTTCTAGATAAATATTTTTCACAGCCTCGAACTTATTATATTCGGTTTCATGAAGAATTATTCTGAAGCCAAGCTAATTCTTTCGTATATTATGATTACTGAAATAAAAATGAAGCGCCTTAAAAAGATGCCGTTGATTATTCCATGAGATTCAGAGAAGCGGCTTGCCTAATTGTTCAGGGTGAATACGTTTTTTAATGAAAGTTTTTACCCCAAAGCTCCAGCGAGTTACCCCAGGTCCCAGGGGGACCCGGCCATGACGTCACTTAATCACTTAAGGTATTTCATCGTTAGTAAAGTTCTCTGGCTTGACAAGTTAAGTATTCTTGATCCCTTCATTCATAGATTGTATCGCCATCGTTGCCATAAAAGAGGGATCATAATTTTTATTGAATTCATTACGACATTTACAGCATTTACGAGTCAACTTTATCTGCCAGAGGTTACATACGTTGCCTTTGCTTTTATTGTGAAAATAAAATAAAAAATAACATAAGACATTCATTGTACATGTGTACCTTCGGAGACACTGACTTCTTTATAAAAGTTTACTATTTATACTAAATTTATCTTGAATTTAATATTTTAAATTTCGACCCAGTACGAATTTTTATATTCGCCCTTTTTGAACGTATCAAAGTTTTTCATAATTTAATAGTAGTTGAAACTTATTATAGGCACGTGAAAGCTGCTATATGTTGTTTATTATTGAGTTATTTACTTATTAATAATCATGCCGATTAATAATATGTAATTGCAGGATTATTGTTGTAAAATTAATTGATGGCGTTGATTATCTGCTGTTTTTCTCGACAGCAGACGACTGACTGACTTGACTGACACTGACTGACTGGCTTGGCTGACTGACTTACTTGACTGACTTAACTTACTGACAATGACAGACTGACACTGACTGATTTGACTGACTGACTTACTTGACTGACTGACTGACTGACAATGACTGAGTGGCACTGATTGACTGACTGGCTTGACTGCCTGACAATGACTGAGTTACACTGCCTGACTGACTGACTTGACTGACACTGACTGACTTTGGATCCCTGGGGACCAAGCGGTGGCCACGCGAGGTGCCCGCAAAGGCAACTTCTCGAGCGTCTCGCAACAGCGCCGCATAAGTGGCGGTGACCAGCCTCTCCGCGTTCACGCTACGCTTGAAAGAATATCTCCAGGTGAAGATATGAAGGCAAGCAGAAATACAAATATGGAAGTATGAAAGCATGCAGGGATGCAAATACAGAAGACGTGTACTAGAAATGTAATGAAATTTATTTAGCTTATCACAGAAAAATCAATAAATTCAAATTCATTGACCACTTGGGAGATCAAACAAAAACTCTTGACATGAACGCAAATTTATTCATGGCAGCAATATAGAGCATGGCTCTGCCGGTCAAAATTGAGAGCTTTTCAATGTTCAAGTAATTAACCTTGAACGGAGATTAATAAATTTGATATCTTACATACTTAACAATCAAATTACAATAAAATTCAATTGTCTGGAATCGGCGACAGGCCACATCATGCCTCCTCTTCAGCGCCGACATCGCTATGTTATGTTAGGCTATGTCTGCTCCCATCTCTGTACTCTGAACTGGCCACCCGGTCACCCAGTGTCGGCCAGCCATCTTTTCATCTCTGGAATCGATATCTTACGAACATTTTGAATTTCATAGAAGTAATGCAGCGTCGTGTATGAATAAATATTTCGATTAATATGCCAAACTAAAAAGTCATTTACAATTTAGTTTCGAACACCTCACGTCTAAAATAAGTGAGTACAACATAATCTTCCGTTTTCTAAGAATAACCATAGAAGATATTTGAGGGGAAACTACTCCTTTTCGTTTCACCAAGCGTGCTGGCTCAAATTAATTCCACAAAATTCCGTGTAAAAGGCAACATATGACCGGCGAACAGAGGCTCTCTTCAAAGTGTTAAAGAAGTCATCGACATTTGGGATTGCCTATAATCGAAGTCGGTGTGAGGTTTTGCTGCTATAATCGCTGTACAGTATATACCAGCAAACTAAATAATCGTATTCTAACGCAGTGCTAAACAGATTAGTAAGTGATAAACAAACACGGATTTCAATTTTTATTTAAATTTTCATCAATGATTAGTTCAAAATGCGCATAAATGACATATATTTATATATATTATTCATTTTTCTACCATGATAATTGTGATGAGTCACGGGGGGAGGGTCAGGGAGGGAGGGAATTTGTTTTGGGGGAGGAGGGTGAGGGGTGAGCATGCATGGAGCGACATTAAACATTCATGGAGCGACGTTCAACATTCATGGAGCGACATTAAACATTCATGGAGCGACGTTCAACATTCATGGAGCAACACTATGTGCCAGCAATGATGAAACATCACAAACTGTTGCCATATTTATTTAAAAGCCTTTAGAATTCAAATCTACAAAATCACTGAATTCCAACACTGTGTGACTAAATGCGACTAAATGACTAAACTAATAATAAGCCAATAACTAATATAATAATAATAAGACTAAATCCAATAACTTGACTACAACAGTTCCCCATACTATCCCTGCAAAATAGTCATCATCAAACTGGTTTAGAGAAACTGCAGAGCTGCCAATCGCTGGCACAGTCAATGACTACAAGCAAGACCAGAAGAGTCTGTCTATATATGAATTTATGTATTAAGGGGATTGTTTCCCTCAAAAATAAGAAATTCAGCTTTTCTGTATTCTAGGCTTGTAGCACAAGACAATTTCAAAAATACAAAAAGGAACATTTTTTAACAATATGTACCAAGATTTGTTTGAATTAAATCTGTACATATAGATCATTACTGTCATTAATTGCCAAGTGTTTGCACTCGTTTGAAAGCTACATACGAGACGCATTCAACAAAGCTACTACCATAAATGTACATACAATACTTTTTTGTGTAATGCAGTCTTGAACTTTTATAAAATGATCATTTTATATCATTATTAACAAATAAATGGTATTTATGTCATTATTTAGGTTAATTGCAAAGGGTTTGCACTCGTTTGAAAGCTACAAACAAGACGCGTTCAAATAAGCAAATATCATGGTTGTACATGCAATAATTTTTGCGTAATGCAGTTTTGAACTTATATAGAATGAATATATATATATATGATACTACAGTAAAATAAAATTTTACTGTAGTATCATATATATATATATATAATATATATACGTCTGCATCTATAGCCCTTTTTTGTTAAAATTCTCTTCAAAGAGTAGAAACTTGACAGACTTTAGTTTGGTGCCGTCAGATTAGGAAACAAAAACCTTTTCTCAACACCCATGTCATAAGAGCAGCCTCTTTGGGTTGCATGAAACCCTCTCGCACCGTATGTCACTCTCTGTACCGATGTGGTACATAATTCAGGTTGCCTAAAACTGGCCAAATCCGAGAACAAAAAAGGCCAAAAAGGCCGATAACTCAAAATATACTAGTTTATTTGTAGGTTCCGCTATAAAAAATCCATTCATTTTCTTTTTGCAGTATTTAAAATTAAATTAGGAACCCCCATCATAAATTTTTGCCGGCCAATTCCTATCAACACAATTGAGAAAAACTAATTCACGGAATTTGTCCGGAAAAAATGACCATCTGGCAACCCTGCGCTAAAAAGACCAAATCAAGTTCAAATTAAAGAATTCCTGTTCTATTTGGAATATTGGGCTGATTGTTTCAAAATTGGTGGGCAAAAATATGTAGGGTAAATACATCATATTCAGACACCTTAAGGACATAGCACAAAATAAATGGCTATAAATAGATCACGGTATGCGCAACTCAAGTTCTGATTGGTTGATGTCACTGAAAACACCACACTATGTGCCAGCAATGATGAAACATCACAAACTGTTGCCATATTTATTTAAAAGCCTTTAGAATTCAAATCTACAAAATCACTGAATTCCAACAC
>NW_025939947.1:9766-13827 GCF_000764305.2 Hyalella azteca
TCCTTCACTGCATTCACTATCCTTCACTGCATTCACTATCCTTCACTGCATTCACTATCCTTCACTGCATTCACTATCCTTCACTGCATTCACTCTCCTTCACTGCATTCACTCTCCTTCACTGCATTCACTCTCCTTCACTGCATTCACTCTCCTTCACTGCATTCACTCTCCTTCACTGCATTCAATCTTCTTCACTGCATTCACTCTCCTTCACTGCATTCACTATCCTTCACTGCATTCACTATCCTTCACTGCATTCACTATCCTTCACTGCATTCACTATCCTTCACTGCATTCACTGACTGTCAGCTGTCACTATCCTCTACTCAAAAATTTCTCACGGCGAAAATTGCTCACCGAAATTTCTCAAAAAATTTATTCATATGGACGAATAATGTAATTTCCGCGTACATATTCTGCATTATCTTATTATAGATAACGCAGATGATTACTGTGAGTGACTAATAAAGTTTAGCAAGCGTGTCAACTTCCTGTATTGTAAGAAAATTGTGAATAATAGATTATGACAAGTATGCAGGCTAGGTCTTCTTGATATATCGGCCTAAACCCTGTAGAGAAAGTTGTATTCCTCTCTACGCAGTGGCTTTGCTGTTAAAACCGTAACTATAATTAATACTAAATTCTTCCTTTAGCCGTATCCATGCATCTTTTTACAGATTCATGGTGACAGCTTCAAAAATACAAGAAGATGCTAACAATAATGAGAGAATTTCAGTGCGCTGTGGATCCCACATCGCCATGACTGAGCATGCGCAATTTTGGAGCTATAACTGAGCAATTCCCAACACGCCATCATCAATAGTAAGTATATTTATTAACCTCCATCACAAAAAAAATTACCATGTGTGTGAAAAAATCAGTGCGGGAACACATATAGCATGAAACACTTGACTACAATTTTTTTCTCGACTGCATTATTTATGTAGCTGTAAGTCTGACGTGCTGCGATGCCAGCAAGCGAGTAGAGCTATTCACAAAGATAATCCCAGAAAATTGAAGGAAATTTCAGCTCATGGTGGGCTGGAATACGAAATACAGTTCATCAAAACTCTCATCTATGACTCGTCAAGACACCATAAACCAGTGGTTACCAAACTTTTCCAGGCTGGCGCCCCCTTTGGCTCCCCAGCGCCCCCCACCCCCGACAGACACGTATAAAAAACAAATTCAATATTCTTGATAATAAGTACGCTGCAATTTTAAAAGAGAAAGGTTAAACACAAATGTGTATTTCACAAATAGAACCCCATTTAGTAAACCAATATATTTTTTTTACAGTTATAACTGTTTCAGCACTAGAAATTCAAGACGGCTCGGACAAATTTGCGGCCGGTCTCACAGCCAATCTACAAATTCAGTGACCAAGGAATATCTCCCAAACTAATGAACGCAGCTTGATGAAACATGGAACACGTATTCATAAGGACACGTATTCATTAGGACACGTATTCATGTTTAGCTTGTGAAAAATATAGAAATTTCACGTTCATTCCGGAGTTATATGGCGATAAGCTACAGGCCGAAATTGGCAGTGATCAACAAATTTTTTTCGAAACTACTGAACAGATTCAAACCAAATTTTGAATATAAATTGCAAACGGTGATTTATAGCTCGTGAAAATTTATTCGAGTCGGAGTCATGTTCTGCACGTGTTGTGTACAAATCGTCAAACAAACGTACGAACTTCTGACTTCGACTTCGGACTGCCGCCCCCCCTACCGTCCCTTTCTTCCTCACCGCCCCCCCCCCTTCAGATCTTTCCACCGCCCCCAGGGGGGCGATATCGCCCACTTTGGGATCCACTGCTTTAAGGGATCACACACCTACTGTACGTGACAAGCTTAATGGGGTTCCTGATATGTTGGTCTATTGAGAATGGAGATATTGGTTCATGGAGATGTTGGTTCATGGAGATATTGGTTCATGGAGATATTGGTTCATGGTGATATTGGTTCATGGAGATATTATGTGATCTGTGGTGATGATGGCCACTTATCTTCAGTGCCTCGTCTAACCACTCCTAAAAAGACTATCCTTCATGCACACTTCATTGAGCTGTGATCTGTGGTGATGATGGCCACTTATCTTCAGTGCCTCGTCTAACCGCTCCTAAAAAAACTATCCTTCATGCACACTTCATTGAGCATCTGGCTACCGGTATCTTCAGTTGACGCCTTCACACTTACATAAACCTTTTAACATCTTCATAACGCATCTTGCCACTGATATGCTCGGTGGCTCGGCTTCACAATCTTAAATAAAAACTTTTCAGTGCAGCTATCTATGTTCGAGAGCGGGGAATTCATGATAGCGATGCGAAACGTAGGTCTGGGCCGGATTATCAAAAGTTCGTAACTTTTTGTACTTACGACAAAAAAATTCTGTGGTACGTAAATACACCCTAATTTTGGTATTATCAAAACTTTCGTACGCAAGTCTGAGCTAAAAGCCTAAATTTTTTTCCCGCGCAAATGTTATTATAATACCACCGCTAGTATTACGTTGTCATAGCAACGCCACTCGTAAGTCGATTTTGCGTACTTACGAAGTTTTGATAATACGGCCCCAGCTGGGGCGTATCAGATCGGCAAGTAGCTACGCTAGAGCGTGTTGCCTATAATATATATGTATATATATGTAACCTATCACGGGGCTACGGCCGGCTTTAAAGTGGCCGAGGAAAATGGCATGCGGTCGAACAGGACATGTGCACTATGACTTATGGATTAATTTTGAAGGCATTAAATATGTTGCCTACAGTGAAGACTTACTGCTAAAAATACCCACGAAAAAAATACCGTCAAAATTTTATTTTTTGGCCTCGGTCGACCACTGGCCATATCTATCATTACTTGCCATTCATTGTGCTCTTCTCCAGCACAAGAGTGGCAGGCGGGCAATTTACCTGTGTCACCCCTCATTCTTGTCCCAACTCCTTCATCAGAACTGCAGCTTCCGAAAAAAAGTGAAATAACCGATTTAGCAGTACTGAAAAAATCTAAAGTTTGAAAACAACTACGAAATGGCAGTTGATTCAGATATATCTTTAAACATCGATCAGAAGGCACGAGGTAAATGAAAGACGTGAAAGAGGTAAATGAAAGACGTGAAAGAGGTAAATGAAAGACGTGAACGAGGTAAATGAAAGACGTGAACGAGGTAAATGAAAGACGTGAACGAGGTAAATGAAAGACGTGAAAGAGGTAAATGAAAGACGTGAAAGAGGTAAATGAAAGACGTGAACACAAGCGCGTGGTTTACTCGTGGCCGCGCTTGGACGCGCGGGTGCCGCGCAGCAGACCGGTCCTCCGGGCGGCGATGAGACCGACCTTGCGACCAGGGGTCTTGTCCCTTGCCACGGTGCTGGCCTTGCCAATGTGCTGGTGGTTACCACCTCCGTGGGGATGCTCCACGGGGTTCATGGCCACACCACGTACCTTAGGCCAGCAGTTGCGCTTCACTCTGATCAAGCAAAGCAAAAAATTAATCTTGTGCTACCAGAGGCGGGGAAATTCGATACATTGCATAATCTTGTGCTACCAGAGGCGGGGAAATTCGATACATTGCATTTCACTGTACATACACAAGTTATTTGTCATCAATGCTATTCGTACTGGAAGGCCTAGTAACAGTAGTTACCGTCGGTAGAGTGACGACAGACATGGAAGGTAGCAGTGACTAATGATTAGTGACTAAAGACTAGTGACTACATGGGTGATGACACTTATATTATGGGTGATGACACTAGGCAGCCCTGCTACTTTACCCCCACCATCAGGACGCAGCCCTGCTACTTTACCCCCACCATCAGGACGCAGCCCTGCTACTTGACCCCCACCATCAGGACGCAGCCCTGCTACTTGACCCCCACCATCACCTGGGCAGCCCTACTACTTGACCCCCGCCATCATCTGGGCAGCCCTGCTACTGGATCCCCACCATCAGGACGCAACCCTGCTACTTGACCCCCACCATCAGGACGCAGCCCTGCTACTTGACCCCCACCATCACCTGGGCAGCCCTGCTACTTGACCCC
>NW_025939947.1:14686-46294 GCF_000764305.2 Hyalella azteca
GGGCTTAGGGTAGGGAGGTTACACGTAACTTAGTGGGCATTTAACAACGGTGAGTAGGGGCTTAGGGTAGGGAGGTTACACGTAACTTAGTGGGCATTTAACAACGGTGAGTAGGGGCTTAGGGTAGGGAGGTTACACGTAACTTTAATGGATTTAATAGATGTTAAATTTTACCCTGAGGTCTCTCGGACAACTTCTGAACGAATTACAGACAAGGAAACGAACAGAATTGTGTAGGTTTTTATGATCAACACTATCATTAAGGCACATTAAATTGCGATATAGAGGCTTTTTGACAGTACCAGCAAAATTATGCTAATAAGATGGCCCCAACAAAGTCAAACATTCCTGGTTCAAGGCCTCAACAGCCGACACGTGGTTGGCAGTTGGTTCAAGTTAGAGAAGGAACCTGAATAAATTAACAAAATTTATTTTATCTGTAACGAGGTTTCTTTGTTCAAGGAATTTGTTCAACTCTGCTTTTCGATTTAGAGGCAATTTGATTGGTTTTAAAGATGCATGCTATTGCCTTTAGTCGTCAACTATTAACATCTATCCTTCTCATCAGGACGTAGCCCTGCTACTTGACCCCCACCATCACCTGGGCAGCCCTGCTACTTGACCCCCACCATCAAGTCAACAAGAAAGTCAACTGGTCAACAAGAAAGTCAACTGGTCAACAAGAAAGTCAACTGGTCATCAAGAAAGTCAACTGGTCAACCCGGATGTACAAGTTTTACATGTATTTTATGCAGGGTGAGCAACTTTGATATCTACGAGAATTACCTTTAAACATTACGGCAGGATTTTTATTCATTCATTTTATACATTCTCCCCAATGTATTCATAATAATTTCGGGCGACATCATGCAATTCAAGTATTATACGATTTCTTGACATTTCGCCCGCACCTACCTTTTCAATGGCAAGTGCTTTAGGCGTCAAAAATAACACGCTCATGCGCGTCTAGAAAATGTGACAGAATAATTTTAAGGTTCAGTAGAGACCGGATCGCCACGACTGAGCACGCGCGTTTTTGAGCTATGACTGGGCTATTCCACAACAGCAGCCAAACCCTAGCCGCCATTGACGTCAAAAATTATATTCACCTTTATCACAACGAGCACATACATCATGTATGTGTGTGTTTCAGTGCCGAAAATTGCTGAACACGAAACAATTTTTTCTCTGTATTGTGTAATAATTTTCTTGTCACGACCGCGTATCATACGCAACCATCAGTCGGATGTGCTGCGATGCCAGCAAGCTAATGGCGGCGCGGAATTATTCATAAATTCACCCAGAGAAAAATACAGTAAGTTTCAGCTTATGGTGACCTGTAATAAGTATAATTTTTTCCATCATTGTTATCTTCGATTTGTTATGAGTGAGCAAAAGTGTATTCATCGCGACATTTATAGCATATATGAGTCAATATTATACCTGCCAGCGGTTGCAGATGTTCCCCGAGTTTTTTATTGAGAGTTTTTATTTGAAACGAATATTGGAATGCGTTTTACCTGCAGAGGCGAAGCGAGCGCAGTGAAGCGATGAATTATCGAAATAACAATAAGAATATTGAATCGTGATTCTGAATGCCTTTAACCCACAAAATGTTATGAAAATAACTTGAAAAGTCCGAAGGTTTGCATGGAAGCAATGCATATTATAGGGTCATAATAATGCAATTTTGCTTTAAATCCACGAGATGGATTGTGGAGTCCGCGGATATCACATACGACCAAATTCAACGAAATAGTATCCCATCGAATCTATTCTATGAAATTATGCAGAAAACGGAATTCTATGGCATACTCGTATATTCAGGACGTTTGACGCTTCAGAAGAATTCCTCAAAGACCGGTGATCGAAATATTCATTTAATTTAGAAAGCTTTTGCCGGTGGTGCCATCATCTTCATTTGTGTTGCTGAAGTCGGCCTAACAGGTCACGGTTTCGCTCGCTTCCTTAGATTTCGAAACCTCAGTTTAAGTGAAAATATTTTCCTAGATTTAAGTTTGAAATACGAACCTCAGTAAATTCATTTGCAGATAAATAGATATTACGATTTTCTATATCAATTTAATGGAAGCAGCGCGAAACAATTTGATCACGTGTCTGGTCGTGGATAACACACTTCTACCTGTCCAATCGATCTTTTGCACACTTGCGTAAAGTCGGAGACAATGCTGGAAACAATTGGTAGAAGAAATAATTTAATTTTTTAATATTAAATATAATTACAATTTTTCTTCAAATATTTAAAAATAACATAAGACATTCATTGTACATGTGTATTATCGGAGACACTGGATTCTTTATAAAAGTGAATATTTATATTATATATATCTTGTATTTTATATTTCAAATTTCGACCCAGTAGGAATTTTTTCAATTCGAACTTTTTTCAACATATCAATAATTTTCTTCATTTAATAGTGGTTGAAGCTTATTAAACACACATGAAACCTACTATATATTGTTTATTAATGTGTTAAATACTTATTAATAATCATGCCGATTAATAATATGTAATTTCAGGATTATTTTTGTGAAATTAATTGATGGTTTGATTATCTCTTGTTTTTCTCGACAGCAGACGACTGACTGACTTGACTGACTGACTGATTTGACTGACTGACTGACTGCCCCCTCTGTGTCCTTGCTTGCGCGGGGTGGCTCCTGTGTCACCTTGAGTAAGACTGACTTAACTGACTGACAATGATTGACTGACACTGACTGATTTCACTGACTGACTTACTTGACTGACTGACTGATTTGACTGACTGACTTACTTGACTGACTGACTGCCCCCTCTGTGTCCTTGCTCTCGCGGGGTGGCTCCTGTGTCACCTTGAGTAAGACTGACTTGACTGACTGACAATGACTGACTGACACTGACTGATTTCACTGACTGACTTACTTGACTGACTGACTGACTTGACTGACTGACACTGACTGACTTGACTGACACTGACTGACTGACAATGACTGACTGACTTCCTGACTTGACTGACAATGACTGACTGACTGACTGACTTGACTTGATTGACACTGACTGACTGATTTGGATCAAGCGGTGGCCACGCGAGGTGCCGCAAAGGCCACTTCTCGAGCGTCTGGCAACAGCGCCGCATAAGTGGCGGTGACCAGCCTCTCCGCGTTCACGCTACGCTTGAAAGAATATCTCCAGGTGAAGATATGAAGGCATGAAATACAAATATGGAAGTATGAAAGCATTTAGGGATGGAAATACAGAAGACGTGTACCAGAAATGTAATGAAATTTATTTAGCTTATCACAGAAAAAATCAATAAATTAAAATTCATTGCCCACTTGGGAGATAAAACAAAAACTCTTGACGTGAACGCAAATTTATTCATGGAAGCAATATAAAGCATGGCTCTGCCGGTCAAAATTGAGAGCTTTTCAATTTTCAAGTAATTAACCTTGAACGGAGATTAATAAATTTGATATCTTACATACTTAACAATCAAATTATAATAAAATTTATTTGTCTGTTATCGGCGACAGGCCACATCAGGCCTACTCTTCAGCGCCGACACCGCTATGTTATGTTAGGCTATGTCTGCTCCAATCTCTGTACTCTGAACTGGCCACCCGGTCACCCAGTGTCGGCTAGCCATCTTTTCATCTCTGGAATCGATATCTTACGAACATTTTGAATTTCATAGAAGTAATGCAGCGTCGTTTATGAATAAATATTTCGATTAATATGCCAAACCAAAAAGTCATTTACAAATGAGTTTCGAACACCTCGCGTCTAAAATAAGTGAATACAACTTAATCTTCCGTTTTCTAAGAATAACCATAGAAGATATTCGAGGAGAAACTACTCCTTTTCGTTTCACCGAGCGAGCTGGCTCAAATTCCATAATTCCGTGTAAAAGTCAACATATGACCGGCGAACAGAGGTTCTCTTCAAAGTGTTAAAGAAGTCATCGACATTTGGGGTTGCCTATAATCGGTGTCGGTGTGAGGTTTTACTGCTATAATCGCTGTATAGCGTGTAGGATTGCCTCATCAGCATGAAACATGATCGCTATCATCTGGTCCTTTGTTCGAGACTAAGTTCGAATATAGCCTGGATTGCCAAGTCTTCCTTATTTTACTACATAGACAATGCAGATAATTACTGTGACTCTGAGAAAACTTAGCAAGCACGTCACATTTTATGCAGGGTGAGCAACTTGAACATCTCCGCTGTGAATTACCATTGTTCATTATGACAAGATTTAATTTTATTTTATACATGGGCCTCTATAAATGGTTCTATTTAACATAGGTCAGAAACCACGTGAAGCAGTCACATGCATTTTTCATTTATCGTATTTTTCGCCCCGCTCCTATATTTTCGACGATAGGTGCTCGAGGCAACAAAAATATATTAATTTACATACGAAAAAGAACTTATACCTCAATAAACAGAGCTGTGTGCGAACCACATCGCCATGACTGAGCACGTGCGTTTTTTGAGCTATGACTGAGCTATTCCACAATAGCAGCCAAACCACAGCCGCTTTTGTCGACTGTAGGTATATTCATTAACCTTTATCACAACGAGCACATCATGTATGTGTGTGTTTCAGTGCAGGAAATCGCTGAACATGAAACAAGTTTTTCTCTGTATTATGTAATAATTTTCTTGTCACGACCGCATGATATAAGCAACCATCAGTCGGATGTGCTGCGATGCCAGCAAGCTAATGGCGGAATTATTAATAAATTTAACCAGAGAAAAATACAGTAAGTTTAAGCTTATGGTGACCGGGAATAAGGTATAATTTTTTCCATCAATGTTATCTTCGATTTGTTATGAGTGAGCAAAAGTGTTTTCATCACGACATTTACAGCATATATGAGTCAATATTATTTGCCAGAGGTTGTAGATGTTCCCCGTGTTTTTTTATTGAGAGTTTTTATTTGAAATTATTTTTAAATTATAAACCGTACTGTTAAAACCGTAACTCTATAATTAATACTACATTCTTCGTTTAGCCGTATCCATGCATCTTTTTACAGATTCATTGTGACAGCTTCAAATAGTCGAGAATATTTGATAATATCATTTATGAGTGAACTTTCAGTGCGCTGTGGATCCCA
This sequence comes from Hyalella azteca, assembly GCF_000764305.2. NCBI lineage: Eukaryota > Metazoa > Arthropoda > Malacostraca > Amphipoda > Hyalellidae > Hyalella > Hyalella azteca. Next base: position 19,811 of record NW_025939947.1, read on the forward strand.
CATCGCCATGACTGAGCATGCGCATTTTCGGAGCTATAACTGAGCAATTCCCAACTGCCGTTAAACCTGGGCACGCCATCATCGATAGTAAGTATATTTATTAACCTCCATCACAAAAAAATTTACCATGTGTGTGAAAAAATCAGTGCGGGAAGACATATAGCATGAAACACTTGACTACAATTTTTTTTCGCGACTGCATTTTACTGTATATGTAGCTGTATGTCTGACGTGCTGGGATGCCAGCAAGCGAGTAGAACTATTCACAAAGATAATCCCAGAAAATTGAAGGAAATTTCAGCTCATGGTGGGCTGGAATACGAAATACATTTCATCATAACTCTCATCTAGGACTCGTCAAGACACCATAAACCAGTGGTTACCAAACTTTTTCAGGCTGGCGCCCCCTTTGGCTCCCCAGCGCCCCCCACCCCCGACAGACCGACAGACACGTATAAAAAAACAAACGCCTCTGTCTTCATAATAAGTACGCTGCAATTTTAAAAGAGAAAGGTTAAACACAAATGTGTATTTCACAAATAGAACCCCATTTAGGAAACCAATATATTTTTTCACAATTATAACTGTTTCAGCACTAGAAATTCAAGACAGCTCGGACAAATTTGCGGCCGGACTCGTGGCCGGACTCGTGGCCGGTCTCACGGCCAATCTCCAAATTCAGTGACCAAGGAATATCTCCCAAACTAAAGAACGCAGCTTGATGAAACATGGAACACGTATTCATTAGGACACGTATTCATTAGGACACGTATTCATTAGGACACGTATTCATGTTTAGCTTGTGACAAATTTTGAAATTTCACGTTCATTCCGGAGTTGTATGGCGATAAGCTACAGGCCGAAATTGGCAGTGATCAACGATTTTTTTTCGAAAATACTGAACAGATTCAAACCAAATATTGAATATAAATTCTAAACGCTGATTTTTAGCTCGTGAAAATTTATTCGGGTCGGAGTCATGTTCTGCACGTGTTGTGCACAAATCATCAAACAAACGTACGAACTTCTGACTTCGACTTCGCGGACTGCCGCCCCCCTACCGCCCCTATCTTCCTCACGGCCCCCCTAGATCTTTCCACCGCCCCCAGGGGGGCGATATCGCCCACTTTAGGAACCACTGCTTTAAGGGATCACACACCTACTGTACGTGACAAGCTTAATGAGGTTCCTGATATGTTGGTCTATCGAGAATGGAGATATTGGTTCATGGAGATATTGGTTCATGGAGGTATTGACCCATGGAGATATTGGTTCATGGAGATATTGGCCCATGGAGATATTGGTTCATGGAGATATTGGCCCATGGAGATATTGGTTCATGGAGATATTGGTCCATGGAGATATTGGCCCATGGAGATATTGGTTCATGGAGATATTGGCCCATGGAGATATTTGTTCAGGGAGATATTGGTTCATGGAGATATTGGTTCATGGAGATATTGGTTCATGGAGATATTGGCGGCTTATGGAGATGTCGTGGGTAAAGTGGCAAAAAGGATGAATAAAACCGTTAAATGAAATTATTATAAACAAATGACATACACAAATGAGGACATGAATATAACCGTGTGTTCTCTTTGCTCTTGTTCTTACTTGGACTCAAAATTCGGAGCCCTTCTTTGCTGTGTGGATCACACAGCAATGAATAAGCTTAAGGCTTATCTAAACGAGGTCATGTCTGAGGTGACTTGAAACAAAATAATCAGAATACCTGCTGTAATAAAACATTACAGAGTAAAATAACACTACTGTAATAAAACACTACCTACTGTAATAAAACACTACCTACTGTAATAAAACACTACCTACTGTAATAAAACACTACTGCGTCCCCTAACAGAGATAATGGCGGCCTATGTAGATATAGGTCTATAGAGAAGGTTCTATTGATCACAGTTAACCCTGCTCCTCAACTAGAACTTGCATATATTTATTAATTAGCTTCGTACCGTTCCCCATTAATGAGGAAGGCAGAAGCTTCAATAATTTTTATAGGTAGTTTGAAATCTCGCGGTGAAACAACAGGCAGTGATGCGACTCCACATCGTCAAGACTGAGCACGCGTGTTTTTTGAGCTACGACTGAGCTATTCCGTATCATCAGCCAAACTTTAGCCGCTATTGTCGATAGTAAGCAGATATATTGGCCCTCATCACGAGTACATACATCGTGTATGTGTAAGAGTCTGTACAGGAAATTACGTAGCGCATAACACTTCATTATTCACTATAATAATTTATATACAAGAGCATTATATATGAGCGGTCAGCAGTCCGATGTGCTGCGATGCCAGCAAGCTAATTGTGAAATTTTGATAAAATTTCTCGATAAAATTAAATTTTGCAGAGAAAAATTTAGTAAGATTCCTCTTATTGTTAGCTGTAATGAGGTATAAAATTTTCCATCATTGTTATCTCAGAATCGCCAATCTAACTAAAAAATAAAAATGTCACTCGATAGTTCGATGCGCAAATTAACCAGAAATTCAAAATATTTGCCTCGAAGATTTTGTTCGTGAATTTGTGCGGCTTATTATTTGCTTTTAGATTTATGAATGATCTAAAGTTCGAAATAATCTAAACAAAAAAGTGAGCGTCTGAAGGAAAGCGTGACGACTGCCAATTTACATAAGCTACCCCAACACAGTCGCGACTGTACGTGCTTTGCGATCACCGATAACTGCCAGAGAAGTCTACGGATAACGCAACGATAATTTTCAACTTATACTGACCATTTTTCCACTTTCTTCCCTTATGAATAAACTGAATAAAATTTCATCCTTATACCACGGTTGTCTCATAAACGTATACCAAGAATGGATTCTGCGCGCGATTGCCGCGGCAACTTCTCCACGCGACAACATTTCTTCTCGCTTCGAGTCACCGACATGTGGAACAGCCTCCCCGATGACATCGTTGGCGCTCCAAGTATGAACGCGTTCAAGAACAGACAAATAATATAAAGAACAGACAAGTAGCTACGCTAGAGCGTGTTGCCTCTAACATACCTCGTGCCAGCACCCATCACTGGGCTACGGCCGGCTTTAAAGTGGCCGAGGAAAATGGCATGCGGTCGAACAGGACATGTGCACTATGACTTATGGATTAATTTTGAAGGCATTAAATATGTTACCTACAGTAAAGACTTACTGCTCAAAATATCCACGAAAAAAATACCGTCAAAATTTTATTTTTTTGGCCTCGGTCGACCACTGGCCATCTATCATTACTTGCCATTCATTGATCTCTTCTCCAGCACATGGGCAACAGGCGGGCAATTTACCTGTGTCACCCCTCATTCTTGTCCCAACTCCTTCATCAGAACTGCAGCTTCCGAAAAAAAGTGAAATAACCGATTTAGCAGTACTGAAAAAATCTAAAGTTTGAAAACAACTACGAAATGGCAGTTGATTCAGATATATCTTTAAACATCGATCAGAAGGCACGAGGTAAATGAAAGACGTGAAAGAGGTAAATGAAAGACGTGAAAGAGGTAAATGAAAGACGTGAACGAGGTAAATGAAAGACGTGAACGAGGTAGAACTGGAATACGAAATAACTCTTGTCTATGACTCGTCAGAGATACTATAAACGATACTATTAATACTCGTTCGTTCGAACCGTATATTAACCAGAAATTTAAAGGCAAATAGTATGGGATTACATTTTTAAATTTTTGTAGCTTATTACTTTCCTATTTATGGGTAGTCTAAATTATAGTGTAAAGAAACAGACGATAGTCTACTGGCAGGTACGCCTGACAGCTTTACTAGAGTTACCCAGACGTGGTAGTGACACGCTCCGTTCTTTGTGATCTGTGGTGCGGGAATATGGCCACTTATCTTCAGTGCCTCGTCTAACCACTCCTAAAAAAACTATCCTTCATGCACACTTCATTGAGCATCTGGCTACCGGTATCTTCAGTTGTTCGCCTTCACACTTACATAAACCTTTTAACATCTTCATAACGCATCTTGCCACTGATATCCCTAGTGGCTCGGCTTCACAATCTCAAATAAAAACTTTTCTCAGTGCGGCCGAAGTCCGAGAGCGAGGAATTCATGATAACTAAGTGTACTTTTGTCCGATCGGCAAGTAGCTACGCTCGAGCTACTCTAATATAGCTACTATATTAGAGTAGCTATATACCATATAGCTACTCTCTATGCCTCTAACATACCTCGTGCCAGCACCCATCACTGGGCTACGGCCGGCTTTAAAGTGGCCGAGGAAAATGGCATGCGGTCGAACAGGACATGTGCACTATGACTTATGGATTAATTTTGAAGGCATTAAATATGTTACCTACAGTAAAGACTTACTGCTAAAAATATCCACGAAAAAAATACCGTCAAAATTTTATTTTTTTGCCTCGGTCGACCACTGGCCATCTATCATTACTTGCCATTCATTGTGCTCTTCTCCAGCACAAGAGTAACAGACGGGCAATTTACCTGTGTCACCCCTCATTCTTTCCCCAACTCCTTCATCAGAACTGCAGCTTCCGAAAAAAATGTGAAATAACCGATTTAGCAATACTGAAAAAATCTAAAGTTAGAAAACAACTACGAAATGGCGGTTGATTCAGATACGTCTTTAAACATCGATCAGAAGGCACGAGGTAAATGAAAGACGTGAAAGAGGTAAATGAAATGAAAGACGTGAAAGAGGTAAATGAAAGACGTGAACACAAGCGCGTGGTTTACTCGTGGCCGCGCTTGGACGCGTGGGTGCCGCGCAGCAGACCGGTCCTCCGGGCGGCGATGAGACCGACCTTGCGACCAGGGGTCTTGTCCCTTGCCACGGTGCTGGCCTTGCCAATGTGCTGGTGGTTACCACCTCCGTGGGGATGCTCCACGGGGTTCATGGCCACACCGCGTACCTTAGGCCAACAGTTGCGCTTCACTCTGATCAAGCAAACCAAAAAATTAATCTTGTGCTACCAGAGGCGGGTAATTTGATACATTACATAATCTTGTGCTACCAGAGGCGGGGAAAATTCGATACATAGCATAATCTTGTGCTACCAGAGGCGGGGAAAATTCGATACATTGCATTTCACTGTACATGCACAAGTTATTTGTCATCAATGCTATTCGTTCTTGATGGCCTAGTAACAGTGGTTACGTCGGTAGAGTGACGACAGACATGGAAGGTGGCAGTGACTAATATGGGTGATGACACTTGTACTTATGATACGCATTAACTAATATGGGTGATGATACTTGTACTATGATAGGCGTTGACTAATATGGTTGAACACTCACTTATATTTATGATACGCATTAACTAATATGGGTGATGACTCACTTATATTTATGATACGCGTTAACTAATATGGGTGACGACTCACTTATATTTATGATACGCGTTAACTAATATGGGTGACGACTCACTTGTCTTGTNTACATTGCAACCCACTGTACATACATAGATTATTTGTCATCAATGCTATTCGTACTGGACGGCCTAGTAACAGTGGTTACCGTCGGTAGAGTGACGACAGACATGGCTGGTGGCAGTGACTAATATGGGTGATGTCACTTGTACTCAAGATACGCGTTGACTAATATGGGTGACGACTCACTTATATTTATGATAAGCGTTGCCAGCCTTGAGCAATTTCTTCTCAGTTCTCCCGCCGCCGGCGACGATGCCAACCATTGCGCGGTTGCTACTAAGTAGGACCTTCTTGCTGCCAGAGGGCAACTTGATGCGCGTCCTGTTGGTGTCGGGGTTATGGGACACGATCTGCAATACAACAACGGTGAGCAGGGCTTAGATGGCGGTGTTAAACGTCACCTTAGTGGGCATTTAAGGGCCAAACAAACGGTATGAGTTATGAGTACATCTTAATATCAGGGTAACGTGAAAATAGATGTCAAATTTTACCCTGAGATCTCTCGGACAACTTCTGAACGAATTATAGACAGGAAAATGAACAGAATTGTGTACGTTTTTAAGATCAACACTATCATTAAGGCACATTAATTTGCCATAGAGAGGCTCTTTGACATTGCCAGCAAAATGATACGAATAATAAGATGGGTTATATGCACGGCACTGAAGATGACCACAACAACAAAGTCAAACATTCTTGGTTCAAGCCTCAACAGCCGGCGCGTGGAGGCAGTTGGTGCAAATTAGTGAAGAAACCCGAATAAATTAACAAGTTTTATTTTATTTCTAACGAGGTTTATTTGTTCAAGGAATTTGTTCAACTCTGCTTTTCGATTTAGAGGCAATTTGATTGGTTTTGAGGGAGCATGACATTGCCTCAAGTCGTCAACTGTTAACATCTACCCTTCTCATCACGACGCAGCCCTGCTATTTGACCCCCACCATCACCTGGGCAGCGATGCCGGAGCAACGGGCGAGGCGGCCGCGGTCGCCGTACTTCTCCTCGACGTTGCAGACGGCGGTGCCCTCAGGGATGTTGCCGATTGGCAGCACGTTGCCCACATCCAGGGACGCTGTGGGGCGGACGGGGGCTCTTAGTAGGGGTACTATAGGGGTACTGGTGGCGACTCAACAGTTTAGTAACCCAAGCCAGGATGAAAGATGAGCACGTCGCCAACAACAGCCAAGCCAACACGTCTTTCTTGCCCAACAACAGCCAAGCCAAACATCTTTCTTGTCTGACAACAGCCAAGCCACACATCTTTCTTGCCTGACAACAGCCAAGCCACACATCTTTCTTGCCTGACAACAGCCAAGCCAAACATCTTTCTTGCCTGACAACAGCCAAGGCACACATCTTTCTTACCTGACAACAGCCAAGGCACACATCTTTCTTGCCTGACAACAGCCAAGGCACACATCTTTCTCGCCTGACAACAGCCAAGCCAACACATCTTTTTTGCCCAACAACAGCCAAGTCAACATCTTTCTTGCCAGACGCAACAGGCAAGCCACATATCATTCTTGCCCGACACAACAGCCAAGCCAACACATCTTTCTTGCCTAACACAACAGCCAAACCAACACATCTTTCTTGCCAGACACAACAGCCAAGCCAACACATCTTTCTAGCAAGACACAACAGCCAAGCCACATCTTTCTTGCCAGACACAACAGCCAAGCCACATCTTTCTTGCCCAACAACAGCCAAGCCATCACACCTTTCTTGCCAGACACAACAGCCAAGCCATCACATCTTTCTTGCCCGACAACAGCCAAGCCAACACATCTTTCTTGCCCACACAACAGCCAAGCCAAAACATCTTTCTTGCCCAACAACAGCCAAGCCAACACATCTTTCTTGCCAGAAACAACAGCCAAGCCAACACATCTTTCTTGCCCAACAGCAGCCAAGACACACAACAGCCAAGACACACAACAGCCAAGCCAACACATCTTTCTAGCCAGACACAACAGCCAAGCCAACACACCTTTCTTGCCCAACAACAGCCAAGCCAACACGTCTTTCTTGCCAGACACACCTTAATTACCCAACACCAGCCAAGCCACACAAGCCAACACATCTTTCTTGCCCGAGTAGATGTAGTACCTGTAGATGTAGTACCTGTAGATGTAGTACCTGTAGTAGATGTAGTGGCCCGTAGAGATGTCCTCCGCACTGATCAGGAGCTTGCGGATGCGGTTGCTGTTGGGGTCCCGGAAGTGGATGATGGCAAGAGGGGCGCCACGGCCGGGGTCGTGGATGATCTCCTGTGGGGCAGCAGGGATCAATAACATCCTTCTTAGGATATGACCAAGCCATAAACATCCTTCTTAGGATATGACCAAGCCATAAGAATAACGTCCTTAGGATATGACCAAGCCATAAGAACAACATCCTTCTTAGGATATGACCAAGCCATAAGAATAACATCCTTGAGACATAACAGCCATACATCAGTTCATAAGTTAACCAGATATAGAATTTATAATATGCTAGATACTAATATGATGTGATCATTTCTATAATTTATTTAATGTGGTTTGGGAGATAACATTTCAATTTTCAGACAATAATTTAATATAATAATACTGTCTCTGAAAGCCTATTAAATGTGTGCATGTTTACATACTGTCTCTGAAAGCCTATTAAATGTGTGCATATTTACATACTGTCTCTGAAAGCCTATTAAATGTGTGCATGTTTACAAGTTGTTTCAGTCTCCCCTTGACGACGCCTCGTGTGTAGTGCGTGCGCTCGTTGTAATCGAGCGCACGCAGGCATGGCTTGCCCTTGCGGTGCTTAGTGACCGCCTTGAAAACTGATCCTCTTCCCTTTCTCTGTGCACGGATAACTCAACCCATCTGCACAGTGCAAGGTTAAGTTAGACCAGGGCCTATACTTTAAAAAAAAAGTTAAGAGATCGTAAGTTCATCAGCCAATCATTGATGGCCTTTCAAGCAAAATTCACCAATCATAGACAAGAAAATAGAGCGTAAGTACTTACGTTCACTTAATCATAGACGAGAAAATAGAGCATAAGTACTTACATTCACTTAGCAAATTTTGAAAGTATGGCCCCTGAGGGCTGTACAGTGCAAAGTTAAGTTCAACTTACACAAACTGAAGGCCTGTTAGGTGCTCTTACTGCTCTTCTTTAGCAATATTAGATAAATATTCCCTACTTTTATACTTTCACTGCCACAATAAAACCCGACAACCAACAAAAGTGATACAGGAGCCATATCAATAAATAATATAATATAATAAGCCTTTAAATCCAATAACTTGACTACAACAGTCACCCATACTATCACTGCAAAATTGTCATCATTTTGATGACAATTTGATTGCTAGCACAATCAATGACTAAAAGCAAGACCAGAAGAGTCTGTCTATATATGAATTTATGTATCAAGGGGATTGTTTCTCTCAAAAATAAGAAATTCAGCTTTTCTGTATTCTAGGCTCGTAGCACAAGACAATTTTAAAAATACAAAAAGGAACATTTTTTAACATTATGTACCAAGATTTCTTTGAATTAAATCTGTGTATATAGATCATTACTGTCATTAATTGCCAAGTGTTTGCACTCGTTGGAAAGCTACAAACAAGACACATTCAAAGAAGCAAATATCATGTTTGTACATGCAATAATTTTTGCATAACGCAGTCTTTAACTTTTATAAAATGATCATTTTATATCATTATTTACAAATTTTTATTAAAAAAATGGTATTTATAGATCATTATTTGCATTAATTGCAAAGAGTTTGCATTAGTTTGAAAGCTACAAACGAGACACGTTAAAAGAAGCAAATATCATGGTTGTACAAGCAATAATTTTTGTGTAATGCAGTTTTGAACTTATATAAAAATTTATAGCTTATTCTTTGCAGTAAAACCAGACAGGAATAAGTCTAAAGATGCGCGTGCTGGTATCCTCAATGCAAATAATTGGCAATGGGGAAGCTTGGCTACAATATCAAGAATTTTTCTGGAATATTCTTTTTTCTCAATAAATTTTTACTTGTTTTGGCTCCCCTGAACAATTTAAAAAGCCAAAAAAATATACCACCTTAAAAAGTTAATAACTCCTGCAGCATTCAAGCCACAGCATTGAAAGCATATTCAATTTGTAAAGACCATACCTAGTGACTAAGAACCATTTTTAGCGCACTTTCTCATTTATGGAAAAAATGTGCTATTGTGCTCGCCATGTCTGTCCGTCCGTGACCTCAAGTTTTTGTTGATGAGAAAATGCGCTCTATGTCACTCACTGCAGTGAGTGCTGAGTTGTATTTTTTTTAATTTGTGCATTCTTTTACTTATATATGGGGGATGAAAATGTGCAAAAAAAAAAAACTGAAAAAGCCAATCGAAGAAAATTGATGAGAAAAAACAAAAATCAGGGCTATAGAGCCGCTAAATAATGTTGTTACAAAATTAATTATATGTGTCTTGATGTTTTAGCTTGAAAATTCTAGGAGGATAGATTTTTACAGTACCCCTATTTGACCATTTCCTAAGAATTTCACGTTTTCTTTCATTTTTTTCAAAAAATTCACACAAACAAAAAAGTTATTAATTTCTGTTTTACATATTTGTACCAAGTTTCAAAGTGATGTATCCGTAAATAAAAAAGTTTTTGGGGGGTTAACGATCCTCTTAAAACTCAGCATATTCCACCATGGTGGCATGTTGTTCTTTAGTTGCCAAGCTAAAATAAAGAGATGTAAATAATAATGCTGGTCCAGGACGCTACTTGTCTGCATCTATAGCCCTTTTTCGTTAAAATTCTCTTCAAAGAGTAGAAACTTGACAGACTTTAGTTTGGTGCTGTCAGATTAGGAAACAAAAACCTTTTTTTTAACACCCATGTCATAAGAACAGCCTCTTTGGGTTGTATTAACCCTCTCGCACCGTATGTCACTCTCTGTACCGAAGTGGTACATGATTCAGGTTGCCTAAAATTGGCCAAATCTGAGAACAAAAAAGGCCCAAAAAAGGCCAATAACTCAATATATACTAGTTTATTTGTAAGTTCTGCTATAAAAATTCCATTTATTTTCCTTTTGCAGTATTTAAAATTTAACTAGGAAGTACCCCTATAATAAATTTTAGCCGGCCAACGCAATTGAGAAAAACTAAATCACGGAATTTGTCCGGAAAAAATGACCGTCTGGCAACCCTGCTTGATAACAGTACAAAAAGTGAAGTAATAGTACAAGATGAAGCAATCAGAGTCAACGTGTTATAGTTAAATTATACGTAAACTATTGAGTGTAGCAACCTGAGGACGTTTGTACGCAACAGAGAACATTTTAAAGTTAAACTTTTAACTTAAATTATACATAAACTATTGAGAACGATAGTCTACTGGCAGGTACGCCTGACAGCTTTACTAGAGTTACCCAGACGTGGTAGTGACACGCTCCGTTCTCTGTGGTGATAATGGCCACTTATCTTCAGTGCCTCGTCTAACCACTCATAAAAAAACTATCCTTCATGCACACTTCATTGAGCATCTGGCTACCGGTATCTTCAGTTGTTCGCCTTCACACTTACATAAAACTTTTAACATCTTCATAACGCATCTTGCCACTGATATCCCTAGTGGCTCGGCTTCACAATCTTAAATAAAAACTTTTCAGTGCAGCTATGTTCGAGAGGGAAGAATTCACGATAGCGATGCGAAACGTAGGTCTGGGCCGGATTATCAAAAGTTCGTAACTTTTTGTACTTACGACAAAAAAGAAGTGGCAGAGTAATGCGGTCGGTTAGAACTAATAGGCCTCGGTCGACCACTGGCCATCTATCACTACTCGCCATTCATTGATCTCTTCTCCAGCACAAGAGTAACAGGCGGGCAATTTACGTGTGTCACCCCTCATTCTTGTCCCAACTCCTTCATCAGAACTGCAGCTTCCAAAAAAAAAATGTGAAAGAACCGATTTAGCAGTACTGAAAAAATCTAAAGTTTGAAAACAACTACGAAATGGCGGTTGATTCAGATACGTCTTTAAACATCGATCAGAAGGCACGAGGTAAATGAAAGACGTGAACGAGGTAAATGAAATGAAAGACGTGAACGAGGTAAATGAAAGACGTGAAAGAGGTAAATGAAAGACGTGAAAGAGGTAAATGAAAGACGTGAACACAAGCGCGTGGTTTACTCGTGGCCGCGCTTGGACGCGCGGGTGCCGCGCAGCAGACCGGTCCTCCGGGCGGCGATGAGACCGACCTTGCGACCAGGGGTCTTGTCCCTTGCCACGGTGCTGGCCTTGCCAATGTGCTGGTGGTTACCACCTCCATGGGGATGCTCCACGGGGTTCATGGCCACACCACGTACCTTAGGCCAACAGTTGCGCTTCACTCTGATCAAGCAAACCGAAAAATTAATCTTGTGCTACCAGAGGCGGGGAAATTCGATACATTGCATTCCACTGTAAATGCACAAGTTATTTGTCATCAATGCTATTCGTACATGACGGCCTAGTAACAGTGGTTACGTCGGTAGAGTGAACACTGCCATGGAAGGTGGCAGTGACTAATGACTAGTGACTAATGACTAGTGACTACATGGGTGATGTCACTTGTACTATGATAGGCGTTGACTAGGAATTTAAAAGCAAAGATATGCACCGGATAATGCCATGATTGGCCGCTTTACGTCAGGCGTTTCTTTTAGTTTGTCCAGCCCTGTAATTAAATCCCATAGACATTTGTTAAAGGGCCTAAAAACTGCCCTTCTTTGGGAAGCTGTCACGAAATCATTTTCCGACGTAGAGGGATGATTCTGGCACCGTTGGATGCGTCAAAAAGTAAGCTTTAAGATGAGCCCAAAAAGTGGCAAACGCCAAAATTGAAAATTTTAGCCAGGTCGGTCCCCTTAATTAAAAGCTTAATAGCTCTTAAATAAAAGCCTAATTAAGTAGCGTTCAATATTCAAAAGTGTTCTAATTCCGAGCTATGTCCTATTCCAATACAGCCCACACAGCAATCGGAATTCGAACACACAAGGGACGGAATTAGGAATTAGTAGAGTTTGAAGTGTGGCCGGAATTAGTATCACAAAATGCAGAATTTAGTCACACACAGTGTCGCCTTCTGTGTTGGAATATATGGGTTTGGTAGGTTTGCATTCTAAAGGCTTTTAAATAAATATGGCAACAGTTTGTGACGTTTCATTGTTGCTGGCGGGTAGTGTGGTGTTTTGAGAGTGACGTATAGCAAACAGAACTCTAGTTGCGCGTACACTCCGTACAGTGACTTTTTTATAGCCATTCATTTTAGGCTATGTCCTCAATGTGTTGGAATATACCACATTTACCCTATCAACTTTCATACGTGTTGTGATGTTCTCACTAGTTGACTTGGACTTTTGCTCCACAGATCTTAACATTTTCCCACTAGAACTAGTGTATTGCGGAAATCTGGCACGCAATAATATGACGTCACTATTTCAACCATCTACGCATGCATGCTGCATGGAACTAAGACCAAGCTTAATATAAAGGAAAAGTTGAGGGGTGTTGGAATTACCCACAGCCACAGTGTTGGAATATGGTGTCATTGGTGTGTTAGGCTATCTTAATTTTTACATTTTTATTGGACTTCAATAAGCAATGCCATATCAGAAAATTGTGCCACAACAATGCCTGAAATCTGAACGAGACAAAAATGCTTGTGGAATTCATGGTTAGGCTAATTTTGGCAGTTCCAACTTTCAACTGCCCTTGCTTCATTAATTGGTTGAAACAAAGAGAGAGACTGATAATTTTGGCATGAAATTTTCAAAAATCACAGACATCACATAATAATTATTTCTATCTGCAATTTTTGGAAAATTCTATCAATATGCCAGATAGTAAGCATTCATAGCAATGGCTGTAGAAAAAAGTAGTGGTAAACCAGTTACCAGAGATTTTTTAGAATACCTAACTTCAATTTTAATATTTAATTACCTCATCTAAGAGATTAGCCTACTCAATATTTTGATTTTTTATGTATGATAGTGCTGGCTTCAAAGTTCAAAGATACCCGCTAGTCTACTTATAGGATTCAAAATGAACTTTAACAGGGAGGCTGGCCGGGTACCTACTTAACAAAAAATTTTCTTTCCCACCAAGTAAATCAGTGATCAGATTCAGAGAGAGATCAGTAACATAAAACATTGGGAATAAAATCATCAAGCAGCTCAGATTTAAAGAGGCACCTCATCGGGTATCACGGCACACAAAACGATTACAAATCTTTGCACGAATTTAAGCTGGACATCGGACCATTGAATTGTCCAAGCAAAACGGTAGGCTAATTGCTTTTAAAAAAATAACAGAATCATGGCATAGACGGAATGCTTCGGCAATCCATCTGCAATTCGAACAATAACATGACTATTATAAAAACTTCGACATCAACCGACTCACTAACATATTATTAATAAATATCTAGGTTCCAACATTGGAGAACATAGGATAAAAATAAAATAAAATTCATCCTACATTTATGAGCCGATTGCTTTCCGGCGGGAACTACACAACAGGGTTGCCAGATGGAGCCGAGTGAAAAAGGCTAATTTAGCTCACAAAAAAGGCCACAAAAGGCCTCATTTGAAATTAATAAGAAATTCTTAAATCAAAGGTATTAAGGTAGTTCTAACCATTCGCAGGGCATGCATTTACTCTCAACGCTTTCAGAAAGCAAAAAAACTACACCAATTTCACCAAGTGTACGAGCTGAATTACCGCCAATGCTACATAAGCCGCCAGGTTCCAGCCTGCACGTTTCTGCACGTTACTTGCTGACCGTAAATAAAACCGTATAATACAAGTCCAGAACTATGATATTTAGGATTCGATTGCCACCTTACATCTATGAAGCTTTTCGATCGCGTTAGAAAGTTTTGGCTCAGTTTGCTAAGAAAATACATAGTGAAGTGGCTGGCGACATTAATGATGTGGCGAAGTTCTGTGGTATTGATGGTAGAATATTTATACACGAAAATGAAAATGTAAACTCATATCTGCAGTATAAAGATGATGTGGTCCTTGCAAGACTAAAGTATATATTATTTGTCAATCCTATAAATTTGTCACAACTTTTGAATGCGTAGAAAAAAAATATTGCCTATCATAATTCGGAGAAGAGTAAATTATATTTATTCAAAGTGAAATTTTACAGTGCAAGGTTAAGTTAGACCTGAGGGCTGTACAGTGCAAGGTTAAGTTAGACCTGAGGGCTGCACATAACTACAGGCATACAAGCCATCTGCACAGTGCAAGTTTAAGTTTAACTTGCTCAAACTGGAGGCCTGTTAGGTGCTCTTGTTAAGCAATATTTGACAAATATTCCCTACTTTTATACTTGCACTGCCACAATAAAACCCAACACCCAACAAAAGTGATACAGGAGCCATATTAATAAATAATATAATAATATAATAAATAATATAGTATAATAAGCCAAAAACTTGTAACTAATAACTTGTAACTAATAACTTGTAACTAATAATAAGCCAATAACTAATAATATAATATAAGCCTCTAAATCCAATAACTTGACTACAACAGTCACCCATACTATCCCTACAAAATAGTCATCATCAAACTGGTTTAGAGAAACTGCAGAGCTGCCAATTGCTGGCACAGTCAATGACTAAAAGCAAGACCAGAAGAGCCTGGCTTTATATGAATTAATGTATTAAAAAACTCAGCATATTCCACTGTTATCGTGTGAGTCTCAGCGCACCGCGAGTTGCAATTTATCCCCTCTTATAACAGGAAGGGCCACGACAACAAGAATGAATAAATATTTGTGGAAGCGCTAATTCTTGTCTAAATTGAAGGTTTGAAAGCTTTAAGGTTTTAAATTTTATTAGGAACAATATCAAATGAACAAATTAAGGTTTGAGGTAGGCAAAAATAAAATCCAAAAATCACTAATAAGGGAAAGAGCACAGGCCGGGTTAATGTGGACTTGACATTACCGTGCCAGCTGTAAAAAATAAATGAAATTAATAAAATAGCAAAGGATGTATAATTTGCGAAGCTGAGATTGAAAGGATTAATTTGTAATCAAGCACTGCAGGGTAAAGTGAAGGCAAGGGACTTATCAGTTAATGTCAACAAAACAAGCAAGGGATATCATCATAATTAAATGGAGTCAAAACAAGTTAAGTAAAACCAAAGAACCAAAAGGTTTGCAAGGTGAACACGGTTGACAATGGGATGACAGACTATTAAGTATAGTTGACTATTTGTTTAAAATAGGAATCATGAGAAAATGCAGTAGTTAATGCAATGAATCAAAGAATCATAATAAATCAAGAACCAATGCCTTATTTAATGCTGGTCCAGGACACTACTTGTCTGCATCTATAGCCCCATTTGTTAAAATTCTCTTCAAGGAGTAGAAACTTAACAGACTTTAGTTTGGTGCTGTCAGATTAGGAAACAAAAACCTTTTTTCAACACCCATGTCATAAGAACAGCCTCTTTGGTTTGTATTAACCCTCTAGCACCATATGTCACTCTCTGTACCAAAGTGGTAAATAATTCAGGTTGCCTTAAATCGGCCAAATCCGAGAACAAAAAAGGCCCAAAAAGGCCGATAATTCAATGTATACTAGTTCATTTGTAGGTTCCGCTATAAAAATTCCATTTATTTTCTTTTAGCAGTATTTAAAATTTAATTAGGAAGTACCCCTATCATAAATTATAGCCGGCCAACACAATTGAGAAAAACTAAATCACGGAATTTGTCCGGAAAAAATGACTGGCTGGCAAACCTGTTTAAAAAAGTAAAAAAAATAAAATAATAGTACAAGATGAAGCAATCAAAGTCAAAGTGTTAAAGTTAAATTATATGTAAACTATTTAGTGTAGCAACCTGAGGACGTTTGTACGCAACAGAGAACATTTTAAAGTTGTCGTACGTGGCGGCAACCTTCACGGCAAGTCATTTTGCGCTCACTAGAACGTATCCTTTTTGGGAAGTAGGCACATGACAATATTGCTCCGGTTACTCGTGTCAGGCAGTAGAGGGTTAATGAGGAGTTTAGGAAATAGCAAGAAATCACCAGAAATGAATGTGGCTGGAGTAAATAAATTTCTCTGAGATAAATAATTAATGTCAGTAATGTTATAATGTTAATAAGCAGTGTAAAATATCATGAGACTGGAAAACTCCAACCTTTAAGTTGCAATGAAATTTTTATGCTGCATTTTTGTCCATTATAAAGGCCACAAATGAGAGTCAATCAATTTGCAACAGTCAAGATTACATCAACATTGCCATTTTCTCTTCAGATTTAAACAATAACATACACAAGACTTGAATCTAGCAGCTTAGTGCTCAATAGCATACTGCAGTCCTCTAATTTCAATCACAGTTTATTTCAAATTTGGCATTTATTCTCTCAATGAAACATAAATAAAAAATTGGTACAAATTATAGAGAAAATTTCTAAAGTGGCAAGTCTTATATATCCGTATACCATATACCATATACCGTATACATATACCATATACCGTATACCATATACCGGATACTATATACCATATACCGTATACATATACCGGATACTATATACCATATACCGTATACCATATACCATATACCCTATACCGTATACATATACTATATACCATTTACCATATATATTTATAGGAAATATATATATATTTCCTCAAAAATAGTAAGGAAAATAACTGAAATTCATAATCTATGGAGATCAGCACTAGCAACCAAATCTGCAATATCACAGGCAGATTTTTAGATTTTTGCAAATATTTTGGCAAAAATGATCGGTTCCACAAAATATTTTCTCAAATTAAGGAAAAAAATATGCAGTTTCTTAACTGTAAAAAAAGAGGCAATTGCAACAGAATTATAACTGTACAATTATACAAATTCCTAATTTATAATTAAGATCAATAAATTACCATGTACATTTATTTATTTTGTCATTTAACCTGGAATTCATGGATAAAAATTTTACCTTCATCCCCAAATATTTCGACAAAGCCAATTAGATTATTTAATTATTAATTAATTAATAAATAAATTAATTAATTAATTAATAATAAATTAATTTAATTAATAAATTAAACCAAACCAAGCATCGAGTACCCGAAAATGTGTCTCTTATTCTCCTATCACTGATTGGTCAATATAACCTCAACAAAATTCAAGCATTAAAATTGTATAAAATAACCACAAGTCATTTTTACTTATTTATGTGCTGTTCTTATAAATTGTGAAACCTTTTGCACAAGGTTTCTGATATTCATAATAGATAATTAAATTTAGCATCATATTTTTGAAAATTATCAATCTTGTCTAACTATCAAGTTAAGAATTCAAAATACTTTTAGAAGAGGAATTCTAAATACTTATAAAGGAGTTTTTGGGATTTACATTCTGTAGCTTTCATTGCTAGATAACTTTAATAACACCACATCACCCATGCCCAAGTTCTAAACACATTGACTACGATTGCTTCATCTTGTACCATTATTTCATTTTTGTACTTTTTTTAAACAGGGTTGCCAGACGGTCAATTTTTCCGGACAAATTTCGTGATTTAGTTTTCTCAATTGCATTGGCCGGCTAAAATTTATGATAGGGTACTTCCTAATTAAATTTTAAATACTGCAAAAAGGAAATAAATGGAATTTTTATAGCGGAACCTACAAATAAACTAGTATACATTGAATTATCGGTCTTTTTTGACCTTTTTTGTTCTCAGATTTGGCCGATTTTAGGCAACCTGAATTATGTACCACTATCTCCTGGAGAAATACATTTTGTGGTACGCATATGTACCACTTTATGGTCAAGTTCTTAAAATCCTGCCTCTCCGAATCATCAAAATAAAGCAATTCCCACTTGTAAACAATGAACATTTCTAAACTCATAGAGACAAACTTTTTTTGAGCCCTGTTTTTGTTTTAATTGTTATCTGAAGTGAAGTTGGTAAGGCAATACTGACAATAGATGTTTCCATAATGGACATCATTCCATTAAACAAGGTTCCCAGTGAAAATATTATAAGGGGAACCTTATTTCTAACAGTTATTTCCAGGGGGACCATATTTCTAATATTTATTTCCAGGGGAACCTTATTTCTAACAGTTATTTCCAGGGGAACCTTATTTCTAACAGTTATTTCCAGGGGAACCTTATTTCTAATATTTATTTCAAGGGGAACCTTATTTCTAACAGTTATTTCCAGGATAACCTTATTTCTAACAGTTATTTCCAGGGGAACCATATTTTATTGCAATATGCAATTTTTTGTTGCACTTCCCTTGAGTTAATTTTTTGAGTCCAATTAAAAGTAAATAAATAGTAGGTAAATATAAAAATAAAAAAAAATAAATAAGTAATACAAGTAAAAATAGTAGGTAGGTATCTTGGATACTAGCATTATGATGATTAATTGATTAAAATAGCAGGTGAAGAAATTATAAATGAACTTATAATGCTTCGGCATTTAATATCCTTTTATACTTTTAACTGGATATTATATATTACTTTATTTTGAATAGCAATACATTACTTTATTTTGAATAGCAAGTGCAGAAATTAATATACTTTTAACTGGATATTATACATTACTTTATTTTGAATAGCAAGTGCAGAAATTATTATACTTTTAACTGGATATTATATATTACTTTATTTTGAATAGCAAGTGCAGAAATTATTATACTTTTAACTGGATATTATACATTACTTTATTTTGAATAAAAATAAAATGATATAGGTATATAATAAAAAAATTATATATAATTATATATAATAAAAAAAATAAAAATAAAAAGGCATTGAACTGATTTACAAAAAATATAACTCAGTACTCACTGCAGTGAGTGACTGAGAGCGCATTTTCTTGTCAACAAAAACTTGAGGTCACAGACAGACGGACGGACAGACAGACATGGCGAGAACAATAGTGCATTTTTTCCATAAATGAGAAAATGTGCTAAAAAGACCAAATCAAGTTCAAATTAAAGAATTCCTGTCCTATTTGGAATATTGGGCAGATTGTTTCAAAATTGGTGGGCAAAAATATGTAGGGTAAACGCATCATATTCCAACACCTTAAGGACATAGCAAGAAATAAATGGCTATAAATAGATCACGGTATGTGCAACTCTAATTCTGATTGGTTCATGTCACTGAAAACACCGATGAAACGTCACAAACTGTTGCCATATTTATTTAAAAGCCTTTAGAATTCAAATCTACAAAATCACTGAATTGCAACACTGCGCGACTAAATGCGGCGGTGAGTGATATAGTGATAAACTGTTTGTGCAGAAAGAATATTATGGTTTGAGACTTTTAAATAAGTCTGAATATATTATGAATCCTTTAAGTATACTTGTATTTGCTGATTTCGGGTGGTAAATAAATTAATAGATGATTAAGTTAAGAGACAGTTTTAGACACATAAAAACTAATTCCGACACAACTTGAATTGGACACACACAGCTTGTTTCAAGCTGTGCGCAAAAATTAGAATTTTCTACATTATTAAAGCTTAATAGCTCTTAATTAAAAGCTTAATTAAGTAGTGTTCAATATTCAAAAGTGTTCTAATTCCGAGCTGTGTCGTATTCCAATACAGCCCACACAGCAATCGGAATTTGAACACACGAGGGACGGAATTAGGAATTAGTAGAGTTTGAAGTGTGGCCGGAATTAGTCTCACAAAATGCAGAATTTAGTCACACACAATGTCGCCTTCTGTGTTGGAATATATGGGTTTGGTAGGTTTGCATTCTAAAGGCTTTTAAATAAATATGGCAACAGTTTGTGACGTTTCATTGTTGCTGGCGGGTAGTGTGGTGTTTTGAGAGTGACGTATAGCAAACAGAACTCTAGTTGTGCGTACAGTGACTTTTTTATAGCCATTCATTATTTATAGGCTACGTCCTCAATGTGTCGGAATATATCACATTTACCCTATCAACTTTCATATGTGTTGTGATGTTCTCACTAGTTAACTTGGACTTTTGCTCTGCAGATCTTAACATTTTCCCACTAGAACTAGTGTATTGCGGAAATCTGGCACGCAATAATATGACGTCACTATTTCAACCATCTACGCATGCATGCTGCATGGAACTAAGACCAAGCTTAATATAAAGGAAAAGTTGAGGGGTGTTGGAATATGGTGTCATTGGTGTGTTAGGCTATCTTAATTTTTACATTTTTATTGGACTTCAATAAGCAATGCCATATTAGAAAATTGTGCCACAACAATGCCTGAAATCTGAACGAGACAAAAATGCTTGTGGAATTTGTGGTTAATTTTGGCAGTTCCAACTTTCAAGTTTTCAACTGCCCTTGCTTCATTAATTGGTTGAAACCAAGAGAGAGACTGATAATTTTGGCATGCAATTTTCAATAATCACGGACATAATAATTATTTCTATCTGCAATTTTTGGAAAATTCTATCAGTACCTATGCCAGATACCTAGTAAGCAATCATATTATCACAGCATGATAGCAATGGCTGTAGAAACAAGCAGTGGCAAACCAGACATTTTTTAGAACAAGTTCAATTTTAATTAGGTACTACCTCAACAAGGCTCAACTAAGCCTACCTACTCAATATTTTTGAATTACCTCATCTAAGAGACTAAGCCTACTCAATATTTTGATTTTTTATGTATGATAGTGCTGGCTTCAAAGTTCAAAGATACCCAATAGTCTCCTTATAGGATTCAAAATGAACTAGCTAGAACACTCACTAAGAACAGGGAGGCCGGAGGGAGGGTAGGCTACCTAACAAAAAATGTTCTTTCCCACCAAGTATCAGTGATCAGATTCAGAGAGAGATCAGTAACATAAAACATAGGGAATAAAATCATCAAGCAGCTCAGAAATTAAAGAGGCACCTCATCTGGGTATCACGGCACACAAAACGCTTACAAATCTTCATACGAATTTAAGCTGGCCATCGGACCATTGAATTGTCCAAGCAAAACGGTAATTGCATAGAAAAATAACAGAACCATGGCATAGACGGAATGCTTCGGCATTCCATCTGCAATTCGAACAATAACATGACTATTATAAAAAGTTCGACATCAACCGACTCGCTAACATATTGTTAATAACATTGGAGAACATTTTTAATTTAATTTTAAAAACTTAAGGTAGAAATGAGTCAAGGTAGAATAGAAAAAAGCATATTGGTGAATATTATATCACTCTAATCACAAACGTCAAATTGGACATAATTTCCATATACGAGAAGCACTATTTTCAATTATATTATTGACTACTTGCATTTAACGTATACTACATAAAAACATAAAATATACATAAACAATTCATTCCAAGTTGCTTTCAAGTTTAGTTTATTCTAGATTTACATTGTTCTTTGAGTCTCGGAGACCGCCAGTGGGATCGGCCGCATGACTGGCCAAAAAAGTGTCTGAGAGTTAATACTTCATTTTACCTCATCTATAAAATATGACGAAGAGTGAGAAAGTTTGGCATGATTCTATGGAAATACGGGGAAGTTAAACAGCATTAAGAAGTTTAGGATATGACCAAGCCATAAGAATAACATCCTTCTTAGGATATGACCAAGCCATGAGAACAACATCTTTCTCGAGACATAACAGCCATACATCAGTTCATAAGTTAACCAGATAGAATTGATAATATGATCCTAATATGATGCGATAATTTCTATCATTTATTAATATGGTTTGGGAGATAACATTTCAATTTCTAGATAATAATTTGATGTAATAATTTCTATCATTTGTAATGTGGGTTGGGAAGTGAATGAAATTTATCCTAGTGCAGCTAATATTGCCATTAAAAGACTATTAAATGCGCGCATATTTACATACTGTCTCTTAAAGCCTATTAAATGTGTGCATATTTACATACTGTCTCTGAAAGCCTATTAAATGTGTGCATATTTACATACTGTCTCTGAAAGCCTATTAAATGTGTGCATATTTACATACTGTCTCTGAAAGCCTATTAAATGTGTGCATATTTACATACTGTCTCTGAAAGCCTATTAAATGTGTGCATATTTACATACTGTCTCTGAAAGCCTATTAAATGTGTGCATATTTACATACTGTCTCTGAAAGCCTATTAAATGTGTGCATATTTACATACTGTCTCTGAAAGCCTATTAAATGTGTGCATATTTACATACTGTCTCTGAAAGCCTATTAAATGTGTGCATATTTACATACTGTCTCTGAAAGCCTATTAAATGTGTGCATATTTACATACTGTCTCTGAAAGCCTATTAAATGTGTGCATATTTACATACTGTCTCTGAAAGCCTATTAAATGTGTGCATATTTACATACTGTCTCTGAAAGCCTATTAAATGTGTGCATATTTACATACTGTCTCTGAAAGCCTATTAAATGTGTGCATATTTACATACTGTCTCTGAAAGCCTATTAAATGTGTGCATATTTACATACTGTCTCTGAAAGCCTATTAAATGTGTGCATATTTACATACTGTCTCTGAAAGCCTATTAAATGTGTGCATATTTACATACTGTCTCTGAAAGCCTATTAAATGTGTGCATATTTACATACTGTCTCTGAAAGCCTATTAAATGTGTGCATATTTACATACTGTCTCTGAAAGCCTATTAAATGTGTGCATATTTACATACTGTCTCTGAAAGCCTATTAAATGTGTGCATATTTACATACTGTCTCTGAAAGCCTATTAAATGTGTGCATATTTACATACTGTCTCTGAAAGCCTATTAAATGTGTGCATATTNTTCACTTAATCATAGACAAGAAAATAGAGCGTAAGTACTTACGTTCACTTAATCATAGACAAGAAAATAGAGCGTAAGTACTTACGTTCACTTAGCGAGTTTTGAAAGTATGGCCCCTGAGGGCTGCACAGCGCAAGGTTAAGTTAGACCTGAGGGCTGCACAGTGCAAGGTTAAGTTAGACCTGAGGACTGCACAGTGCAAAGTCAAGTTTAACTCAAACTGGAGGCAAGTTAGGTGCTCATGTTGAGAAATATTTGACAAATATTCCCTACTTTTATACTTTCACTGCCACAATAAAACCCAACACCCAACAAAAGTGATACAGGAGCCATATCAATAAATAATATAATATAATAAGCCAATAACTTGTAACTAACAATAAGCCAATAACTAATAATATAGTAATAATAAGACTAAATCCAATAAGTTGACTACAACAGTTACCCATACTATCCCTGCAAAATAGTCATCATCAAACTGCTTTAGAGAAGCTGCAGAGCTGCCAATTGCTGGCACAGTCAATGACTACAAGCAAGACCAGAAGAGCCTGTCTATATATGAATTAATGTATTAAAAAACTCAGCATATTCCACCATAGTGGCATACTCTTCTTTAGTTACCAAACTAAAATAAAGAGATGTATATAATAATGCTGGTCCAGGACACTACTTGTCTCCATATATAGACCCTTTTTTTGTTAAAATTCTCTTCAAGGAGTAGAAACTTAACAGACTTTAGTTTGGTGCTGTCAGATTAGGAAACAAAAACCTTTTTTCAACACCCATGTCATAAGAGTAGCCTCTTTGGGTTGCATTAACACGTTGACTACGTATTGGTACATATGCGTACCACGAAATGTATTTCTCCAGGACGTAGTGGTACAGAATTCAGGTTGCCTGAACACGTGAACACGTTGACTCCGAAGTGGTACATATGCGTACCACGAAATGTATTTCTCCAGGACGTAGTGGTACATAATTCAGGTTGCCTAAAATTGGCCAAATCCGAGAACAAAGAAGGCCGATAACTCAATATATACTAGTTTATTTGTAAGTTCCGCTATAAAAACTCCATTTATTTTCCTTTTGCAGTATTTAAAATTTAATTAGGAAGTACCCCTATCATAAATTTTAGCCAGCCAACGCAATTGAGAAAAACTAAATCACAGAATTTGTCCGGAAAAAATGACCGTCTGGCAACCCTGTTTGATAACAGTACAAAAAGTGAAATAATGTACAAGATGAAGCAATCGTAGTCAAAGTGTTAAAGTTAAATTATACGTAAACTATTGAGAGTAGCAACCTGAGGACGCTTGTATGCAACAGAGAACATTTTAAAGTTAAACTTTCAACTTAAATTATACGTAAACTATTGAGTGCAGCAACCTGAGGACGTTTGTACGCAACAGAGAACATTTTAAAGTTGAACTTTCNTTATTTTGAATAGCAAGTGCAGAAATTACTATACTTTTAACTGGATATTATATATTACTTTATTTTGAATAGCAAGTGCAGAAATTACTATACTTTTAACTGGATATTATATATTACTTTATTTTGAATAGCAAGTGCAGAAATTACTATACTTTTAACTGGATATTATATATTACTTTATTTTGAATAGCAAGTGCAGAAATTACTATACTTTTAACTGGATATTATATATTACTTTATTTTGAATAGCAAGTGCAGAAATTACTATACTTTTAACTGGATATTATATATTACTTTATTTTGAATAGCAAGTGCAGAAATTACTATACTTTTAACTGGATATTATATATTACTTTATTTTGAATAGCAAGTGCAGAAATTACTATACTTTTAACTGGATATTATATATTACTTTATTTTGAATAGCAAGTGCAGAAATTACTATACTTTTAACTGGATATTATATATTACTTTATTTTGAATAGCAAGTGCAGAAATTACTATACTTTTAACTGGATATTATATATTACTTTATTTTGAATAGCAAGTGCAGAAATTACTATACTTTTAACTGGATATTATATATTACTTTATTTTGAATAGCAAGTGCAGAAATTACTATACTTTTAACTGGATATTATATATTACTTTATTTTGAATAGCAAGTGCAGAAATTACTATACTTTTAACTGGATATTATATATTACTTTATTTTGAATAGCAAGTGCAGAAATTACTATACTTTTAACTGGATATTATATATTACTTTATTTTGAATAGCAAGTGCAGAAATTACTATACTTTTAACTGGATATTATATATTACTTTATTTTGAATAGCAAGTGCAGAAATTACTATACTTTTAACTGGATATTATATATTACTTTATTTTGAATAGCAAGTGCAGAAATTACTATACTTTTAACTGGATATTATATATTACTTTATTTTGAATAGCAAGTGCAGAAATTACTATACTTCTAACTGGATATTATATATTACTTTATTTTGAATAGCAAATGCAGAAATTATTATACTTTTAACCAGATATTATATATTACTTTATTTTGAATAGCAAGTGCAGAAATTATTATACTTTTAACTGGATATTATATATTACTTTATTTTGAAAAGCAAGTGTGTAAATTATAAATTACCTAAATACTTCTAAACAATCTCTGGTTTTGGCAGGTTTGTTGCTATGCAACAAACCTGCCAACAAATATGAATAAATATGCAACAAACTTGATGAATAAATGTCCATGATATAAATATAAATGTCTATAAGCTTGTCTACTCTGACTACTCAATGAATTTAAATTTTCTTCTATCTGGAAATTTTTTTTGAGGCTGTGGCAATTTCTGGCAATTGGCAAGGCATTGAACTGATTTAATTAAAAAAATATATAACTCAGTAGTCACTGCAGTGAGTGACAGAGAGCACATTTTCTCGTCGACAAAAACTTGAGGTCACGGACAGACGGACGGACAGACAGAATTAAAAGCCTTTAGAATTCAAATCTACAAAATCACTGAATTCCAACACTGCGCGACTAAATGCGGCATATTGTGAGACTAATTCCGACAGCGTTTCAAAATCGCAATTCATAATTCCAACACCCTGTGTGAGCTGTGTCAGAATAAGACACCCTGTGTCACGGCTGTGTTGTAATTCTGACACCATGTCAGAATTATTTTTATGTGTCTAAAACTGTCTCTTAAATCAATCATCTATTAATTTATTTACCACTTAAAATCAGCAAATACAAGTATACTTAAAGGATTCCTAATATATTCACAGACTCATTTAAAAGTCTCAAACCATAATATT
>NW_025939948.1:0-4240 GCF_000764305.2 Hyalella azteca
AAAATATGTCATCGATAGGATATAACTAAACTTGCGTGCTAACAAACTCCACAGCTCATAACAATATTGTATAAGAGATTTTTATATACCTGTGCATTGTTATTTTTTTACTGTTAGTCTTATAACAAAATTGTAAGCGTACCTTAAGTACTTTGGCACTCTTTGTGAACCAATTCTACAGCTTACATGATCAAGACTAATTAATACAAGTTCATTTAACGTAAATGATCATATTAATGGCTATCCTCTAAAAAGCCAAAAATTTAAAGTAACGAAATAAAATTGCCCTGATCCACTTATAGTCGGATTAATATTCGGTTTAAATTTATTCAGTTAATATACCAATATTAATGCCTTGCCTATGTTTTCCCGTGCGTGAACTTTCTGTTCTCGCGAAGATTAGCACAAGACCGAAGACTAAAGAGGACTTTGCAACACCTGTGCCGAAGTGCAGGAGACCCAAGATGTTCTTCCCTTAGATATAAGTCGCACTTTAAGCTCTTGTGTTTGTCTAATCGATCAAACATTAATTATGCTAACAGGTAGTCATATTTCATTCCTAAAATTGTGTAGTCATGTAGACATGAAGTGACTCATACTTTGAATTAATTATTTATCATTAGACAGTCATTACTCATGGATTAATTCATTCAATTTCGCACTTATTGCGTATGGCTACGCCAAGGCGTCTCTAATTAATTTTTTTTAACTTCGGCCTAAAATTGGAAGTGATCAAGGACGATCAAAAACTCTACCCAGGGGGGGGGGGAGATATCCGGTGATCTATAACCATCTAGGTTATCATACGTCACCATCTTATAGCCTGTTCTGTACCCACATGGTAGAGTCACGCTCAGTGACGTCATCCCTGTTTAGGCCTATATATATGTCGATCTGCGCACCGCTCGTCAGTCGTAGCGGAACTGCCTAGCCGTCACCTTGCTAGCCGATCCTCCAGCACGTACTTGTGCTGTGCCTGTCAATCCCCTTTCTTCTGTACTCACCGTCACCGAGCCACTTTATTATTATAATAGATCTAGTGTTACCGTGCGTTTCACTTGTCCTGCCTTAGTCATACTTGGAACTACAAGTATCCTGTCTCTCAGTTACCAATCTATCAGGTGGTCGTAGAAACAGACCCCTGACAGAAGTGCTGTCAAGTTGAAACGGAGACTAGGTCGAGCTTTCGGATACAAGAGCAACGCTATCGCTACAGTGTCAGATGAAGCTAAAAGGAACTTCATTCAAACTTTGTCCCTGGATGAACATCAAATTTAGACCCTTGAGTGTTCAACAATAATAATTCAACAAAGTAATTGTTCATCTTGGCATAATGAACGTAGAAAAAAATTAACCGCTTCAAATTTCGGGACTGTATGCCAATTGAAAAAATGCAAGCTAGCAGTTGGTCGCCCACAGAATAATGAAAGGCTTGAGTGACACGATTCATGCCGTAGCGTGTGGGCGGGAGAGGAAAACTTCAGCGTTAGAAGGCTTACAAAAAATGGGCATCTCAATGAAAAGATGCGGTTTTTTCGTAGACAAAGATTTGCCTTATATAGGTGCATCCCCAGACGGTCTTGTGGATCATGACCACGTTGTTGAAATCAAATGTCCAAGCTCTGCACGTTATTTCAAGATAATAAAAGATGCTGTGATTGCTAAAAAATACAATCATTTGAAAGTCTTTGACAATAAAATATACTGAACAAAAGCATTCCTACTTCTTCTAAGTTCAAGGTCAGATGAAAGTTACCGAACGAAGTAAATGTTATTTCACGACCTGGATACCAGAAGATATACATATAATTGTTATTGATTTTGAACCGATGTTTTGGCTCAAGCGAATGGAAGTGCAGTTTAAAAATTTGTACTTGAACAACATGCTACCTTGCATTATCAACGATGATGTTAAATATTGAATAAATATTGAATATTCGTTATACGGGTCATTGTGTATTCAGTCGATCGAGCCTCGACCATTTGAGAAGAAAGAGCCTCACAATATTTTCACTTCCTCCCCTCCCTACCCTGTAAACTACCTACTGCGGTTTCACAGCTTCCCCTTCTGTCTCCATCCCCATGAAGACGGATACTTCTCTGTTGCTGTGCAAGTGACAGCCAGTATCACTGCCATTATGAGTAAACTTTTGGTCTCTGTATAGTCTGAATTACTGTCTCTGTAGTTTGATAGATGTTGATTAACAGTAAAAGTTAAAATTTAGTCGCCTTTCCTTAACCTTCCCTTGACGTGCCTATAACAGAAAAAATAATTAATAGTTTAGTGGCAATATGTCTTTCGTTCAGAAATTTGTACTCTCTGAATTAAACATAATGTTAACGATTTAGGTATTGAATGTGATGCATTTATATGATGAAGATGAATATATAATATAAATCTGTGTGAAACAGCCTATTCGGCTTGAAGTCTAAGCTCCTTTTACAGTGAAAGACATCGGCATTTCTTTGACGAGGTGGCGAGAGTAGGGGTGTCAGACATGAGTGTGTGAAACCCTAACAAATTTCAACGCACACCTATCCCCTCTAACAACCCTCACTGCGGTGCCACAACCTCCCTTTCTCTCTCCATACCTATGCTACAAACATTGAGGCACTTCATGCCAGTGTCGCTCTATCGTTACGAGCTAACTATTGGTCTGAATTAGACTCCTGCGTCTCGAAATAATTTTCTCGAAATGAACCGGGACAGACGGAACGAGACGAAAAAATTCAGGGAAAAAAATAACGGGACAGAGGGTAAAATTTCTCCNAATGTATGATGGTAAGCCAAAGTTTACACCACATTAATAATTGATTCGTCTCGTTATGTCTCGTCATGTCTCGTTAAAATGGCTATAAATCCCGGGAAATTTTATGGTACCTATTTTAACCGGGATGTATCGTCTCGGTATCATCCTGGAATTCATACGGGGGTTTGAATTGTACCGGTTTTTATTGCGAACCGGGACAGAGCCTGTTGTCTCGTCTCGTCTCGGATAAAAAAATACCAAACGCAGGAATTTTGTCTGAATTGGTCTATGCACATGCAAGTTGTATTCTTTAATATAATTGGTTCACTTTATTTATCACAAGGTAAATAAAATATGCTTTTCAGTTGACAGCATGGGTATCAAACACTAAATTATTTTTTGCCATGATGAATTTTAAAATAATCACGTCCTCGCTTGAACCGGAAAAATGAAATAAATAACATGGAAAAAGATTTAAAATGACGGCACATCATTATGCTTTATGTTTATTTGTTTTTAAGATCGCGTTGTAAACAGCAAAGAATTTGCTGGCAGTAGTCAAAGCTCATTGATGACATGTGCACTGTTGTGAAGGCGCACGGTGATCCAGTCAGACACGGCCTGCGCACGCAAGCATTCCTATGGTGTCGCGTCGGCCAGACGTAAAATAACCAGCCCTCACGCGTCTCGGCAGCAAACTCGAGCAAGCTCGCTGTGGAGTTCGGGCGGCTTTCAATCCAAACCTTAAGCAAGAAGAGTCCCGCATCGAGCGTAACATACACTATACTCCTTTCTAAATTAATCGTTAATATCACTGAGAAAAAATTGAGACAGTGAGAACCCCAATTTTGAAACACTTGGGTGTTTTGTTAGGTTTAGAAACAAAGGTTTTCCAAGAAGAAATTTTTATTTTGCGAACGAATTCTCAGATCCAGTTGTCCCAGATTCTAGTGAAGCTTGTTGACAATCGTTCCGTAAACAAGGTCAAACAGCTTAGTCGACTTGGTATTGGTTCGTCGTAACAGACGAATACTCAACCCAACATAACTGTAAAGTAAATTAACAGTCTTTAGATTCTAGCTCTTGAAAGTCAATTCATATGGCTGTCAGATATTTCAATAATAGACACTCAACAAATAATGATGCAATTAACCACACACCTCAGAAACAGGTAAGTAGCGAAAATATAGTTAAGTTGTTGCGGTTTCGAGCCAAAAAAAGATGCAGACCGACACCACCAGAGTAATGGTAATTCTATGGGAAGAAAGATACCATATAGTGAGAAACGCATGTAAACAAGCGAGTAACAATGATCTTGAGCAATGTTCAATTTATATCGCACAGTTTCGCAAGTTTATTGTAACCTCTTAATTTGAACTCACCTTAAAATCTTTTGCGACTAAGCGGTAGACAATTTTAAGAGGCAAATAAGAGGCCATATACAGGGAAAATTATGATAGTACATAGTGTAGAAGGAGATAGTGTAGAAG
>NW_025939949.1:0-631 GCF_000764305.2 Hyalella azteca
TTTTTAACATTCACCGAGTTAATTTGTTTATGCCCGAAGGTTCCTTTGCGCCATTAAATTATTGACGTAGCTCAATATGCAATCAAAAAATTTATGGGTTATATTGTCCAAATAGTGACACTTTCTGATCGTATCATTTATTATATCCCCTTTTACCGGGTCAAACTGGGTATAAGATGACCCTCAAAAGGCCAACAGTGCATAGTTATTAGGACACAGTACGTGCAGGCCTCTAAGTGTGTATAATATTCAATAAAGTCCTTGTTTACACTTCGTGCTGTGCTAGGAGTGTTTACAGCATGATGCTTCACGTTGATGTGCTTTACATAACTCTGCATTTCTGTTTGATTTATTATGGCATTTTATTCACAATTCGAAAGCTACATTTGCTACCAAAGCTTACTAACTTTGAGTCGTGTTCTAGGTTTGATTTTACACTTGATCAATGTATATATCACTGACAAGTAGAATAATAATATTCGCGTACGAAATTAACAAGCTGCATTCCGGTCAAATTTCAACTTTGCATAGCTGTTGGAAAATAAATCAAAATTCAACGTACCAAGGTCGATGCTGCGTCAATGTTGAAATAAAGTTTTTTACGGGTCATCGATTGTTGGTCGCGTTCCGA
>NW_025939950.1:0-609 GCF_000764305.2 Hyalella azteca
GCTTGTTACAAACATCATTAACATCATTACGCATCATTAACATCATTATAATCATTAGCACCAGGTAGCCCTGTAACATCATTACGCTCATTACTAACATCATTAACATCATGGCGCTTGTTACAAACATCATAACCATCATTACGCTCCTTATCAAGTATATTGATTAAATTATTATATTGAGAGGGGAATCTAACACAGAGTCTGTGCTTCTTCCATATGATTTATATGAAAAGAATAGTTTCAAATCACTTGAAAAAAGAATTATTGTATTGAAAGGCAGTCCCTAATAGAGTCAGAGCCTGTGCTTCTTTCAAATGATTGATATGTAAAGAATAGTTTCAACTCATTTGAAAAAAGAATTATTAATAGTTTTAAAAAGAATTATATAGATAAAATTATTATATTGATAGGCGTTCCCTAACACAGTCAGAGTCAGTACTTCTTTCAAATGAATAATATAAAGATAATAGTTTCATGTCAACCATATGAAGAAAAAAATATTAATAGTTTCGAAAATAATTATATCGATGGAATTATTGTATTGAAAGGCGGTCCCGAACAGAGTCTGAGTCTGTCCTTCTTTCAAACGATTCATATGAAAATAAT
>NW_025939951.1:0-16642 GCF_000764305.2 Hyalella azteca
CAGAGGCGACCTTAAATTTTACGTACGAGCGTAAAACGATACGAAAATACGCACAACGTAATTATGATAACATTATCGTAATTATGATAAAACGTACAACGCACGCACAACTTCCGTACTAACTTGACATTTTTAGCGCATTTCCTCATTTATGAAAAAATGCACTATTGTGCTCGCCATATTCGTCCGTCTGTCTGTCTGTCTGTCTGTCCGTCCGTCTGTCCGTCCGTCCGTGACCTGAAGTTTTCGTCGACGAGAAAATGCGCTCTCTGTCACTCTCACTGCAGTGAGTACTGAGTTATATTTTTCTATAACTTTAGAAGTTTCTTGTTGAACTAAAATTATGTTATTAATGACATAACTTCTAATTTATCCTGTATTTTCAACAAAATTACAGCAGGGTCGTTTACAGTATTTACTTGTGAGTGGATATGTGTCACCCATATTGCGTCGCAGCTGAACGACTCAGTGAATGAATCAGTGACTCAGTGACTCAGTGAATGACTAATCATTTTGAATATTGAAAAGCGCTTCATGAAAGTCATGAATGCTAATGAGCATTTCTCCTCATAAATAAAATTTGCATTTCCAGGACAACTTAATTTTCTTGGGGAATGATTTATTCGAAAAAAAAAAATTCATCCTCCTGCATTGCTTTCAAGGTAATATGTTTTGAAGAGGACAAATTTGCGGTTATCTTCTCGATTAATTAATTGCCCATTTAAAATGGTTATCAAAAATGATAATTACTTCCTGAAGATTGTGATGTAATCAAGTCGCTACCAATCTATTGAAAAAGACATGAGCTTAATTACACATAAATATGCAATCAAGAAAACAAGGGCTAATTTATCACGGTGGAGACTCAGTTTACTGAGAAACTCGTCAATTGGGGTATATAATGCATCTGCCTAATTGCTCGAACTATCAAAGAGTACGCAATTGGGCTTAATAGTATAAGGTTATACAGCTACGCTGCTGATCTCACGAATCTGAAGAGTAGAATGTTCCTGAAAACGAATTAATCTCCCGGTACTCTGGCATTCGCGGTCGGCTGAGTATTCAATTTATGACTATAATCAAGAACATTTAATTGATAACAGTACCTTGATTCTGACGTACTTCCGGTTTTGGCAAAATGGTTAGATTCTCTCGTCTTCTACTAAAACCAATTATTTAATCATGTCTGAGCCTTTCGTCTGCTATATGAACAGATTTCAATTTACTAATTTATTAAGGCTTGATTCACACCATACTGTCGGGCACGTGACAGGTATGGGCTCATAACGGTCCCTGTCAGGTGCATTCACATGTTCGGTCCGGTCACGGGCCGTTCTCACATCAGTTCTTTTCGTATAGAGCGCCATGCCGGTCATCGGCAGCGTTGCCAACTGGTATATTTTAATACCAGATCTCACAAGTCTGGTATGTTGGGATGATGTCCGATATGGATATTTTTGACCTGATATATTTGTTAAAATAAATAAATTAATTTAAAATCTTAAATTAATTTATTTATTAATTGCAGTCTATCATTTATGGCAAAAATATAAAAGAAATAATATTCCAACTGTTCTGATTAGCCGGACTATCATGCTGAACGATACATCCGAGTGTAATCTGATCTATATTTCTTAGTGTAGCATCAAAGCTGTCTCAGCACTCATGCACGCGCATGCCTATCTCCGACCACCATGAAAAAATATTACCGGTTCCTGTGTACTGATTCAATGCAATTAACTTTACTCAGAATGTTTATAGTTGGTTGTCTTTAGACCCATGCGACGTGAACGTTTTAATAATATTTCGCCTATATTGATTTTGTAGCGGGCCCTTCTGCTGCCAAAAACATTATTTCCGTGAATTTTTGGCGATGCAGAGCAGTGATTTAAATATATATTTTTGCCTTTCTGTTGTTTATTGAAGAATCCTGGAGACGCAAACATTCTTCAACGTCGGGAAAAAAGCCATCAATGTACCCTGATAGCACAAGTTGAATCCTAGTTTGTGTCATGATCATGATGAATGTATGCATGCTGATTGCTGCAACACGGGTGGCTTGCGTCATGATCGTTGAATATTTTATAAACATGAAAGATTTTATCCATCCATATATTCGTATATAAGTTCCCTTTATGGACATTCTTCGCTTGCACAAAGAGTTATAGATCGATTGTGTACACTTACTGAGACACTGAATTTGTTACAAACTGTACATCGGCGCGAGTCCATGCACAGCACCGAAATATCAACGATTATTAATTTCCCTCACCGTGGCAGTTACGAAGTAAATATATCCTGTCTTTAAAGTGACGGCAGGGGTGATGCGAAATATTTCTACCTGTAATGAGCACTTAACTTTCATTAACATGAAACTCATTAGTGCCTCGTTTTACATCCACCCTCGGCGTTGCTTGTCAACGCCTTAAGGCGATGTTGTTACTTTGAAGTCATGCAAAAGGCCTGCACTATTTTCATTAAAGTGAAATCTTAGCTACTGTTTTTCCTACGGGCATAATTTATAAATTATAATCAGAGGCGATCTTAAATTTTACGTACGAGCGTAAAACGATACGAAAANGTTCATAAATAACTAAAGAAAAAGTTTATTTTTCCTGCGTTCCAGAGTCGCGTGGCGCCGTTGTACATTTTCTGGTACCACAACTCGCGCATGATCAACTACGACCAGGAGCGCGGTGGGGTGGTCGTTCACATGGAAACGGAGCCTCGCGTCATGTCGCGTCTCACCATCGCCGACGCCCGACCCTCAGACTCCGGCAACTACACATGCGACGCAGAAAACACAGAAGCTGCCAGCATCACTGTATACATCACTCAAGGTCAGAAATATGGTCATGTTTTTCTGGCCTTATATAACAATTAATTTTGCGTAATTTTGTTTCCATGATTGGCATAACTCAATTTATTTTACATTGTTATTTGACGCAGCAAATTATTTTAATATTTTCGGTTCCAGATATTAGCTTTGAATTATTCATAAAATTTGGAAAAAATTAAATAATAGCAGCCTTTAATTTCTTAAGTTTCAATTGCGGTAGGCCCTCAATTTTGCTGCCCTAAATTGAACCTACTGTGGCCTCGCATTATGGAATGTCAGCGAGCGAGCATTAAGGGCATTGAGTCGCATCCATTTTACGCAACCTCAGCACGAACACTACGGCCTGACAAGGTCAAGTGCAATGTCTCTGTCGTTATTGAATCAAAGAAAATAATCTTATTGGCCAGCCAACTAGATGGCCGTCTGTCACTCCGGAATTTCTGTAGTCGGCCAGCAAAGCCGGTTGTTTTCCAACTAGTTTGCGATACTTGATGAAATGGGAATTCATTTCTCCTTCCATTCCCCTTACAATTCAATTACAACAGGACGGAAGTGAGTGGCTATTGAAAGTTATTTCAGCCTGAGATCATAACTTTAAATATTGTAGTTTTCTTGTCTATTTTATAGTCTATTTTTAGCGCATTTTCTCATTTATGGAAAAATGCACTATTGTGCTCGTCATGTCTGTCTGTCTGTCTGTCTGTCCGTCCGTCTGTCCGTCCGTCTGTCCGACCGTCCGTCCGTGACCTCAAGTTTTCGTGGACGAGAAAATGCGCTCTCTGTCACTCACTGCAGTGAGTACTGAGTTATATTTTTTTATAATTTTTCTTGTCCATTGAAGCATAAAAGGAGAACTAAAGTTACGGAAAAGAAAAGTTTTCCATCTAAATTCAAGTGATAAGAAAAATCATAGAACATAAATAGCGAGGATAAATTATAACCGACTTGAAATTATTACTTTATTTCTTTTTTTTTCAGGCAACAAAATTGCTGCAATTCAGCCCAGGGACGTGAATCACAGCTCGCTCCTACAGAGTTCAGCTGGAATAATTTTTGTAACCGCAATTTTCGAGCATTTGCTTCACACGATTTTTATATGCAGACGTTTTATGAATATTCCAAGCTTGATACCTTTGCCTGATTAGATTGAACACGCTTCTATCACCAACTGCATTTATTAATTCCAGATGGCAGAGATTCTCGGTGAATAACCTAGATGTTTGATGGTAAATCATGTAAGATGTTATACTGCAATTTCCAAATTTATAATTTCCGAAACCTTGCAAGGAAGTTTTGTGTTGTGAATATAATTCACTGTGCATTGTTCAATTTTCATTTTTCTAAAAATTTTTGCGCTGATGATTCCATGAAGCAAGACTATGAATATATATAGGTACTGTTAAATTATAATTGAAGCTGCCCACACAAAAAATACTAGATTTTTCATAGTGACAGACATATATGCGGTGATAACCGCACTATACTGAGGGTGATGAAAGAAAAGATTTATTATGCTTGTTCAACATTTCCGGCTCACCAATCATCGCGCTTGTTAATGAAGTTGAAACTCTTGGAGCCAATAAAAGTAGTTTTTTTCAGGTGATGGAAAGTATTCTTCCTGAATATTAACATTGATTTACAAATTATATTATTGGTACCTACGTATCGTAAAAATTGGCTGCAGAAAGAAAAATTATAAAATGTATGTTTTGTTTTTGAATAGGTCTTTTTACTTATATTCATAATTGTGTATTTACAACTCCCTCTTTGAAATTTGTATCTACTTTATTTAACCTCATCAATAAATGAATTTTCTACGAATATATAAATCTAAAAAGTGTCTTAAATTCAACACCGAGAAATGAAAAATATAAATCCAAATGTATACAGTAATTTATTCCAATACAAAATTTTTTTTTCAGTCTAACTCTACATATACATGGACAGAAAGATTGCTTGAATATAAGTTGAGAAGTGAAAACGCATAATAGTGGACTGGATAGCCCATTATTTTCCAAAAAAATAAAAAGAAACTGTGAACTTGAAGTCATCCTAAACATTTTAAGTTGCTTAGCGTTTAATTAATGGCATAACGATCAAAGTGCAAACTCATTTCAGCCTGAACGACTCAACTGAAGCAGCTTGAGAACACAGTTGCTCGTTCTCCGCTGCTTATAAGCAGTCTGAGCATCTCATTCTGAGCAGCGATCAAAGTTCACGACTGAATTTCGCATCAGTAGTTCGAGGATGAGACCTTCGCTGATCTACAGCGTCAAATTTGGTCAAGTTAAACGACAAAATTTCGAAATCGAGTTTCTAGGAATTCGTTACTTGCTGCATTGTTGAATTTATAATGTTCATTACGAAAGAGTTCATAATTTTTTTGTCTGTACCTTGGGCATTTGAGAGATATTAAATAATTAAGCATTGCAGAAAAGAGATGAAATCGTAAATTTTCATGGTATAATTCACGTCAGGTGCAAAAACAAACCTCAATACATTCAAATTTTTGGATAATGCTGGATTTGGAATGATTGTTTTTGCTGTTAATAGCCATGCAATTCCATGTGATATGAAGTGGCTCATATAGAAGCTGCAATGTCTTCCTTCAACAGCAAAATTTATTAATATAGGCCAGAAAATAACTATCGTCCCTGCAAATCTTCAATAATTTCATAGTAACTTCCTCGGAACCGGCGCTCCAGAAGGTGAAATTTAGAGAACCTCTTGGTTTTATTAAAACTCGCGTCCTTTTTCTGAATTTTAAACATACTCCATGATATCATAACTGTTTAAATATAGTTCACTCGTGTTCTATTATTCTTCATGCCAACAAACTATTCTATTAAACGTGGCATCCAAAATGGCTAATAATGTCATCTAAATTTGACCAGTTTCTCCTACCTGTAACTTAATTGCGCTTATTGTAACTTTCGTAAAAAACGGGAAAGCATTCAACTGTCGCTACAGCAAAAAAAAATAATTCAAGAACAATCTACTTTTGATGATAATTGTGAAAATCACTCAACAATGACACATGGTTGTGATTGATTATATTATTTCTCAGGTGGAATCTGAAGTAAAATATCGAAACAAATTCCTAATATTTTTGCTAACTGGTTTAGGAACGGACAACTCGTAAATTTTATTTATTTTATTTAGCAATAGGTACATCAACTGAACCTTCTGTAGGCTTTCAGAAGCTTTCAGCATGGCTTTTTTGATCTGAAAATGAGGAAAACAGATCCTTCATCTAAATCATAAAGAATAATGAAACACCAACAGATTATAAAAGCAACTCTCGATAACTCTTTCCTTTTGAGGAATGATTATGTTAGAACTTTACCTTTATCAAGTGATACGAGTTTATCAACAATATCTAATAGGTCAGAAATCTGAGCGCCTTGAACGTTAATGAACAGCGACTGTACGATTCGTAAATTATAAGGGACTCGCTCACTTCCTGCACGATGCAATAAGCTCCTTACTGACCATGGGAGTGAACTCCACTTCTCTCTCTAGCTCACTTCCTGCACCGATAAACTCCTAACTGACCATGGGAGTGCACTCCACTTCTCTCTCGAGCTCACTTCCTGCACC
Organism: Hyalella azteca; assembly: GCF_000764305.2. Taxonomy (NCBI): domain Eukaryota; kingdom Metazoa; phylum Arthropoda; class Malacostraca; order Amphipoda; family Hyalellidae; genus Hyalella; species Hyalella azteca. The sequence goes on from NW_025939951.1 coordinate 6,440, forward strand.
GATAAACTCCTAGATGACCATGGGAGTGCACTCCACTTCTCTCTCTCTCGCTCACTTCTTGTAATGCTTAACTTCCCCCCGTTCTCACGTTGCAGCTTCTAATGCAGTGTCTGAGTAATAATTATTTTTTCTACCGAATCAAAAAATAAATTGCTGATGGAGCTACGTAATACACTGACCTTGACATTATATTATCGCTCAAAATTGTACTGCTATTTCCGAAACAATAATGAACCAGATATAACTTGTTTACGTTTTGGCTTGATTGCAACATTGTTTACTTTTACAGAGAATGTATTGAAGCATGAAAATTCATATTTCTCTCAAATGAACTGCGAGACACTTCTGTTGAATAAGTAATTGATTAAAAATCTAAAGTGGTCTCAGGTTACAATATTAAACGATTTCTGATACAACTCCCGAACATTATACTTCAGTTGGTACATTGTCCCAAGAGAATAAGTATTCTGTGTATACATGCATTATGTGTATGTCATTCAAGAATGGATCTCTCGCATTATAATTCTGAATGAAAAACGAGATTTCCGGTGAAAATCTTTCCAATTTTCTATTCAATATTATCTAAATTTTCCGGTCTAAGTAAGAATCTTCGTCCCCAGATAAACACTCTAGTATAGATAAGAAATTCAGTTGATTTGATTTCCACATAGCACAAGCTTGAATCCATATCCACTTAGAAAGAGGTCTTACGCGTGCTGTAGGGCTGGAGTGATTCTCGCAACGCTACAAATGAGATCACGTCCGGAGCTGCGGAAAGAACATTTAACTTCGGCAGTTATTGACGCTTATAATTGTCTTGCCAAAAGTTTTAACTCGTATTCCAATGCCATTCACTGTTGAAACACTACTACTATGGCTTACAGGGATGAAACAACTATTGTCACGGCTGACAATAATGCCGTTTAATTTGAATGCACCATATGCCCGAAAACTTATTTCACACAACTCAGTGAAATTATTAATTCTTCATTTAAAATCATGATCAAGCTGGAAGCAAAGAAAGATTATTCGGCAGGATATAACAATAACATAGCATCACGCTGATTAATTAGTTCATGTCTATGAAATTTCGTTTTCAAATTTCAGTTATTAATGATTTATTGCAAAAATTTATTTATTGCAAAAATTTAACTGAGAATTTCCGTGTTCAAGCGAAACTGAGTTCGTTGCTCATCACATGATTTTTAGGATGACATTCAAGCTGTGTGCGGTCCAGATAAACGAACTAAAACCTTTCTATCGCCTGTTTCTCCAATGTACTTATTTTTTTGCCTAGGACGTTACACGTTCTCCAATGCCCTCATGTGCGTGCGCGCAACCGTTGGTGGGGTTTTTCTTCAATTATGGAGTATCCACCGTATTATTATGAATATGAATATGAATATATCGGTAGAAATTAATAGCCTTAGGAGTCACCTCGAACATTTTCAATTATCATTGACGTTTTGCCCCATGTAATTTTCAGAAGCAAATTAACAACGGGAAAATAATGGGTCCAATGGTCACATGTTATTCGACTTAATTAGGGTTAAAGTTAAGATATTTTACAGACTAGCCTCATAAATTTTACAATTAGATAAAGTGGACCTGCGTTACGTGTGAAGTCCGGAGGGCGGGGCCAGTTCGCGCGGTCATAAAACTTTTTTACGACTCTAGGGCTTACTTGTGTAAAAAATTAAAACCTTTGTTCCGAACGATTGCCATTTTTAGATGAAAATATTCTTAGATGAAAGTTATTAGAATACGAGTACATTTTTGGCCTTTTCCTGAGGGAGCCATTCTCAATTATAATTTCTATGACTGGAAATTGCTCTGAAGAAAATATTTTCCAGCGATACAATTAATGCTATGCTATGAGAATGCTATGAAGTTAATATATTTGTATGGCGGATATGAGAAACGCTGGCTAATTAGCCCGCTGAAAACTTCTTCGGTGTGAATACTTTTCTTCCAATATTGCCTTTAATACCAATTTCTTGCGAGATTTGTATAATTCAAATTCCCACTACAATAAAGCAATAACCAATCGAAAAGTAAATCGACAAAATCCCTGTCAGACAGGAACGCATTTCGTTTGAACGGAAGTTGAACACTGCACTGAGCCTCATTATGTAGAATGTGCAAGCAAATGCATTATTTTTTGGGTCCAAATCTGTAGCTAACTATGGATATGGTGAACATTTTTGTACACTTACCTCAATCCGAATGAATAAATAACGTTTATGTAAGCAGTTGGTGTTGCCAACTGCATTTCTGAGAGTGTTGCCCCCGATGCTAGCAGAGAACTTTTGTAACAAAAAATTAATTTGTCGACATCGAGTAAAAATAAAAAAATAGTGAATCTGTCGCGACGAATTTCTTTCCTGTAAGTAGCGGCATCAGGTCTCTTGGTTCAAGTTATTTCAGCCGCGGGTCTATTATATTAAGCAGGTTTAACACTGGCCGATCCCCATTCCATGCAATGTGATTTTTTCAATCCTGGCAACCTAAGACGTAATCTGCAAGATTATCTCAAAGCATTTAGAATTAGGCCTGGAATTTACCTATTTCAACGACGACAAATCGATGAGTTAGAAATTAAATTCGTGAAAATTCAATGAATAAAAATGGCTGGACTAATTACTACGATTGGTACGCCACCGAATGTCTAACAGCGGGTGTTTTATAAGGAACATCTTGAACATTGAATGCTAGAGCAAAATGAAATAACAACAAAAATGATCTCAAGGTCAAAGAATAAACAACTTATGAGAAATGCGGTCCTTTCATAACGGCGAGAATGACCACAGAACATAGGATATAGCGATGCATGGAGCGGAGCCCAGGCGTAGCCCGTGTTAGAGGGAACATTAATGACGTCCTAAAGCATTCATCGAAGCTGTCTCTAAACTGATTTTACAAAAGTATCCCAGGAACATTGTTGAATTGAAAAAAAATAAGCAATGTGATAGTTTTATTCCTATCTATGCTGTAAATAATTCAATTGATCGAAATTAGAATTTCGAGGGTGCGACATTGCGAGATGTACGTATTTCACACGAATTAATTAATTATCATTTAAATTTTGCTTCTAGAGAGTTTAAAAGAGGTAATGGTCTCTTCTTCTTGCTGACAATGGTTTGTTGATGTCAAAGCTTAATAAGCAATGTTATGCATGCAAAGTAGTGACGTCAGAACGTTTGTTTATATATCACAAATGAATTTTAGTCAACCTGTGAGCTAGAGACAAATGAGGTTAGAGACAACAAAAAACAAACGAACCAACCTTCACTCAATAGAGGAGAAGGGGTGAATCTCTAACCGCTCACTGCTTAGTAGATAGATACGAGTTAATATCGGACTAAACTAACTGAACAAATAGCGTATGTATATACAGAGCGTTGAATAAGAATGGGCATCCTCACATGTCAAATCAGGTTCGTTCAACAGTATTATACTCGCCCTAAGTAAGTCAAGTTCACTGTAAGTGATATATTATACGAGTAGATAATTAAATTTATTCGACACCTAAGAGCCATTTCACGGTACGCTGGAGATGCGAATTTTAATAAAAAAAATCACACCTGAAATAAGAAGCCTTTTCTGCCATTCTTCCAAAAATGGTGAGACACTAAATTGCGATTAACATTTGCATATCTTCACGTGCATGGGTGCAAGAAAGGAAGCGAAATATGCTTTGTTTTATTCTAAAATAGAAATAATTATTGACAATTTTCGAAGCGACCAGCTCATAATATATCAAATATTCCGCAAGGGCGCATTTTGACCCCGAGTCAGGAGAGATCAAGCAGATATCTTTTATCAAATAAAGCAAAAATATGGGTTGCCTGGTAATGGTTTTGGTCATCTTAACTCTCTTTAAGATAACACTAATCATCGCGCAAAGATTCTGCGAATAATTTAAGCGTCAGGTGAATGTCCACCGTCAGAAATACAATTCTTAGTCGCAAATCTACGCAAAGCTATCGCCCTGATTAATTAATGTTATTCTAATTTGCATGGATTACCGATGAGTTACTATGTTGCGGATGATATGTTGAAATCAAACGTCGCTGATGACTTCTGTCGTGGGTAACAGAAGACATCTCGGGTAAAAAAATTGAATAAATAACTTGGAGACGTCCAAAATTTCAAGGATTATTATGATATACAGAACTGATGATGGAGCTGGACTCCGAAACGTTTTCAATATCGATATGGTGAATTTTCTTGGCGTTTTCTTTGCTTTTAAATTCCTTGTGAACTTGCGATATAAGCAGACTAATGATATAAGTACTTAATAATCTTGTGGAAGCATTCGTTCAGAAGAGGGAAATTTTGGAACGTTCGTTATTCGGAAACCAAATTACGGAACAAGCATCTCCAGCTTTTACCTCGCTAATTGCAAAAGGTACAGAGTCTCTGCCGTGTCAATTTTTAGGCCAACCGAAACGCAGAGCACTTCAAGCCTACAGAGGATAAGCGTAATTGCTATTCTAGAGGCGCATTTGCATGACGACTTTCTACTGAAGCAGAGCTAGAGTGAAAGCCGAACAATTTATTGTGAAATGGCCAAAATACGTCGTGCTCTATACTCATGCCTTTTACCATCACTCCTGCGCAATTTATGCTCATTTATACACCAAGAATTCGAATGGGTACATGTTTTCGGTTTTCGTATGGAATTTTTAAATAAAATTTAGATTTAAAGTGCCCAATATATTTATTTTATCGTTATATCATCATTTAAATGTTTTAATTACCATTATTCAAATTATACAAATGTTCAGATAAATTTCAATTTGAAAACTAATTTGTTGAACTGCTCAGAAACAATTTATAACAATATAAATAGATTCAATTGCATATGTTTTAAATAGCTGTTTGTTATAAACGATTATGTTTCTGTTGTTTGATTTATCATTCTAGTCTTCAATTCTCCACAAGTGACAGCGACATTTCATTCATTATTGTTGGTGATCTGCCGTGGAGACAGGCATAAAATTAGGAATCTTTTGTAAAAATCAATCTGCTTCTTGAATATAAATAAACAATGAGAGGGAAGCATATTGAAAGCCGCAGTTATGCCAATCGGGTTGGCCTTGTTAGGATTCTGAACTTATATTAAAATCAAAATTTTTTATTTATGCGTTTTCCATTACAGATTACTAAAATTCAATGTTCAACAAGTTATTAGTTTGTTTTAAATGCAATCATGTGAAACCGTTTTCGTTTAAAAAAGTACTCATTTTCTTTTTAGTCAATAAAAGTGTTAATGATCTATCATTATGGATGGCGCATTTTTGAAACTCCTCAATCCAGGTTTCTGTTTCCGTAAAGACGAAGAGCACCTCGATCTAAAGTTTATCAATGTGTTCCAGCCTCTCAGCTGACTCATGTTCGCGTCTTGGTTCTTCAGATTATCTACGTAATTATGCCAGTAACGACGCAGCCATGAAATCACATCACGGAGATAGGCTATGGCACTGAAAGACGTTGCAATAATGGGACATCGACATGACGATGCTGATGATGGCAGCGCAATGATGCAATAACCTTAATATTAATATTTGGGTTCAGGATACGGCTACACAGTGCCAAGGGACGCAATAACATCAACGTTTCGAGGTAGAGATTCAAGCGCAGCAATGAAGTAACATCTATATTTCGATGCAGAGGATGTCATCGCATTTGTCCAATAACATCTATATTTCGGTACAAAGGATGACAGCACAGTGATGCCATAACATCAATATTCCGGTGCAAAGTACGGTAGTACAATGATGCAATATTACGCAATGATGAAAGGTGCAATGATGAAAAATAATGAAGGATCTCCAGGGTAATGATAAAACCGCTTCATGAGCAACGATGAAACAACAGATGAAGAGCGTACGTATCACACATCGAGAACAAATATTCATCATTAATTTATCCCAAGCACATCCACATTGTTCGAAATTATTCAATAAGGATCGATTTACGTAGAAAATTTGTTCACGTTATTCGTTTACGGCAGCTCAGATTTATATAAACTTTATATGAAAACATTATCATGGTCTATTGCATAGAGAATAATATATCAGGATGTAGGCACAAATTCTTCCATAATCGGGGAAATTTGTCGAAGTTTAGATGAATAATAAACGGTACGCTGGCACGAAGCGCAACGGATGAAAACATTTCGCCTGTCCGCATCCCATTTTATTTTCCGTTGTAAAAACAACAAAGAAACGTTTGTTTTTATTATTGCTTACGTCGGCACCACCTCTGTTTTTGTTTCAGGCTCCGCTCATCTTCAAACTCCAAGCACGTCCATGCAGACGCAATTGTCTGCTGCAAGACACGCAGTCTAATATTGCCAAACTTCTTTGAAAAGTAACTTGAAAAGGATTGGTTAAAAAAATTGATATGAAAGTAAATATACAGGTATGTCGTAGTTTTATGTATAATTTTGTCGATGAGTGTGATTCGATGTGTTTATTAATAATTTAATGGCAGTCGCAGATAAATACTGGTTAAAATTGATGTATACTGATAACTATGTTCTCAGTGAGAAATGGATCAGATGTAGCTTTTATGGCAATTGGCTTCTAAAGAAATGCGTCGGAATTCCCTAAATTGACTATTCTTGGAACCCTGTTAGCTGGTCCATGATTTTTTGATCCTATTCTTCAACAATGAAAAAGTGAGCCTAATAACGGAGATGGATTCTCATTTGTATTTTATATATCCAATTGTTCTTTGTATATTTATATGAAAAATTTATTCTGGAACATAGTATATAGCATATACTTTATACAATTCGACGAGCCGTCCAGGTTTCTTTCACAGAGCAGACATGTTTGATTGCCCCACAAATGCTAGTTACATTGTTTCTAGCTTTCACCACTAGTTTAGTTTGAATGCGCATTTGTGCTAAATAAGAATATAACAGAATAAGAATAATAAGCCAAAGAAACATTAATGTGATCAATAAATTCCATTCGCATTTGTAATTATCCTGCAAAGCACCCTAATTTAATGAATAGAACCTGATTCCCAAACATGCATTACCTATCGATAACATATCAAAAAATATGCTCAAGCATTTGAACTAATTTCAAGTTATTTTGATACGCAATCGCTTTGGTTGCATCATTAGAAGACAACAGCTGTTATTGTATATATCAATGCAACAGTTTCTTAGTAGAACACCTGCCCAATATATACACCATATCTTATTTCTGACACTGGCCACATCATCTAATCCCCATGCACACGTGTACCTTGTAAAACTTTCGAATTCTTAACACTCGAATATCCATTACCTTTTAATTGCAATCTCCCCGTGGGCGCGCGGAACGGAAACTCGTCCGCGAAACTGGCAAAAGTTTTAGGCTGTTAGGAAATTCGATACTTTTGCGAGCCAGTGTCGCTGATTTCTCCTGAGAAGTTTAGCGCCACGTTCTTCGCAACTTGGTAGCAAGGATACCAACGCAATGGAAAAGTCATACAAGTCCTTGTAAAATTTCCATGTAAAATCGTGCGAGGGATCACAGCCCACAACATTTCAAGTTCAGCAATTAAAAAGGTACGCACAAATTGCTGTCCCTAACACGCCTGAATTATTTAAGACTTTTCGAAAGGTAATTAAAGTCCCTACAGATTTCTGCTTCGATGTCCCTCCCGATGTAATGAAATGAATCGGAATAGGAGATGAAGCTCTATGCAAAAATCGGTGAAGGAATAAACATTAATATCACCTGAACAGAATTCACATGAAAGCAAATTAATGTTATCGGTGTTAACGGAACTTATTACGGAGAGGCTAAATTGTCACGGAAATTGTTCCTTTTACATGTGTCATATGCTAGCAATTCAAAATGTGGCATGGCACCAGTTTGCGATATTATAACACATCGTAGTAATATTGTTAAGGCGGACTAATTGCTGCGGATAATAATTATTCACTTGCACACTAATCGTTCCCTAAATTGTACAGCACTAGGAATTGTGATATACCAGCAGGCCAGCCCGGTGTTGCTCGGTATGGAATAATCATCTGTGAAATTTGAGAATCCCGTTACCATATGATACTCATTATAACGAATCATATTAATACTAAATGCAATGCGTGCTAGTTAATGAAAGGCTAGTTCATTTCACATAGAACGTAGAAGTTACATTTATCTTTTCGTTCAATAATTTGGAAAAACTATTTCATGAGCGCAAATTAAATCCATATATGGCTTCAAAAATACAAATTCTTATCCAACTCTCCCCTTCTAGGTATCGCAATTCTTTCTTGTATTCTCCGAATTAGGATACAATTATGGGTCAAGGGCCTGCTTACAGAGATGTTAAGTACTTTATTTGTTATTTCCATCTAACTTTTCTATTATTGATAATAGACACGATAAGCAGGATACGAGCTCGAACAGGACCTGTATATTACCAGTGCCAGACTTCAAACACATGCACACAAACCGGTAATGAGTGCGAATATTAGTATAGGCTGGCAGAATTTCTTCTCTTAAGCAAGTTTTGTTAAAGACCGTTGAAATTGAAAATGAATGTTGTACATTCGAAACGTCGTTCAATATTAAAAATGTCTATCGGTAATTTGATTTTCAATCTTCCAACACCTACGAAGAATTTAGTACGACTTATTGAAAAAACTAACAAGAAGCTAATAAATAAAACTAATTCTCTGGTCTTTAACAAAACTTGCTTAACAAACCGGTAAACAAACAAAACCACAAGCACGCAAACTTTGACAAAAATCTATCACAGGTCAGGAATCATTTATCAAAAGAAATTTGCATAGCTGAAAGCAATATTCCGATAGGTAGAATATTTACGCTAAAAATACAATATAAAAATACAACACTTTTTTTATTGCATCCACTTTTTAGCTCATTTTCTCATTTATGGAAAAGAGACGCTATTGTGCTCGTCATGTCCGTCCGTCTGTCCGTCCGTCTGTCCGTCCGTCTGTCCGTGACTTTACGTTTTCGTCGACGAGAAAATGCGCTCTCTGTCACTCACTGCAGTGAGTTCTGAGTTATATATATTTTTTGCTACACAATATACTATTCTACGGAGTTATATATATTTTTTGCTACACAATACTGCATGGCGCTGTCCTGCTCCCAGAAGCCACCTAATGTGACAGTGCAGCGGCAGTGCCCTAGTTCTTTATAGCGATCTAAACAGGTTCGTTTCACTAAAACTTTCTCTAAAAATCCTTCAATTCACTTTTCGAAATCACTACTTCGACCGTTATTAATCTAGTCTCTGTAAAATTTAGTAGCTACTTCAATTCAGTTTTCGATTGGTTTTTAATTTGCATGATTATTTCGTGCATTTAAAGTCATCACATGATCGAACATTTATAAAAAAGACGTTTCGATCACCAGTAAAGTCTTTCTTGGATCTATTTTAACTATGACCGGGACTCATTAAAACCTGGCATTTGAATACGGAAGGATTTAACAAATAAAATAACTAATTAAATTGCTAATATATTCCATTTTTGAAATTCTCTCTAGCATTGTCCTTTCTTTTGTGAAATTTTATTGTGTGAAATGTAGGACATCTTGCGGTATTAACTTAGGACTCAGTAGCATTTATTCAGAAGTTAGAGGCTGAACGTCCCTAAGCAAGCCGGGAAAGTTTCCATGAGCCCTGAACCTTAACCTTGAATTATTCATTATAAATTTCGCAACTTATTTTGTTGTTTAGCTTTTCCTATCATAGATGTTTTCAATGATGAAATTTTTCTCACATGAAATCTGAATGACTAGGGTATTGAATATGTAAGAAAAATTATTTGTAGAATGAATAACTTGTATCGATAGCAATCGACAGGAGCTAGGAGAATATTTTCAAATATTTCATTCTCTCACCAATACTCTCAGAATATTCTGTATACTACATAAAGTCCACTTTTAGATAATTTTCTAAGAAACTTAATTTGTGGAACGCAAAGGTGTACTTTGAAGTTAAAAGTTTTATTTCAGACTTTACTGCTTGTTACATGCGTTGTCGTTCGCTAACATGATCTTGTTTTAACGATATAATTTTAATATGAATCTAACGTACAATCGTTGCGTGGATGAAAAAATTTTTAAACCGCTCTGAGCTACATTGGAAAATGAGATTATTCTTCAGAGGGAAAACAAAAGCAACTAATTGGATGACCGGCGCTAAGCTCCGTCT
>NW_025939952.1:0-307 GCF_000764305.2 Hyalella azteca
TATCTCAATCAATCGTCAGTTATGGAAAGATCGGGTTCCAAAGGCCGGATCTCTTGTGAATCAAGTCACGAAAAATTCAAGAATCGGCAACAGGCTATGGGCCTATTTCTTCAGTGCCTACACTTCTATTCTATTCTAAGTGACCTAGACATTTTTAATTGAAAGTTTACTTATGAAATTAAAATAGAGTTGTGACTGCAGTTTAATTCTATACTTTATTTGTGTAGGTGTTCACCAGAAAGGATTGTCTAAACTTGACGGGCTCCTCGCCTGATCAGATTAGCAGCAAGATGCATGAGCGCAGGTG
>NW_025939953.1:0-72974 GCF_000764305.2 Hyalella azteca
ATTCATGATCGTTACCCTGTTAAGCTGTTTATGCAGATTCGGGGGTAATTGTTCGTAATAATATTGAAGAAGGTTTTATTCGGGAGTAATTGGTTAATTTTGTTGGGTAATATTCGGGGTAAATGGTTGGTAAACTATAATTTAAGCTGTTTATGGAAAATGGCGCCATGCGCTCGGTCATGTAACTACTCATATGAATAAAAAACGGGAAGTTCTTTTGTTTCCTTCTATAATTATGATTTATTAAATACCAGCTGGACATTGATTCTATCAAGTCAGGTAGCGTAATATTCGTAACCCCGTAGCGTTTCAGATTTCAACGGAGACTTGTGTAACTTGCTCGTAGACCGTGGCGAAAATAGTGAAAAAAGGGTTACAATCAAATGCTGGTACCTTAAGTATTTAAGCTGGGAAGCGAGTGCAAAACTTAAGTTAGTATAATTATTATAAATAATACAGAAAAAGCTAATCTGAACCTAATCAAACTTGAACACATCACTCTCCCTACTTTACCAGATACGTTGATCCGTATGGCGATCCTGTGGAGTCGCACGACTCGTACCGCGTAGGTTTCCATCAAGTTAGTTATTCTTTTCTCCATAGCCACGTATTGTTTTAAGTGGACGTCCAGCACCTGTCGTCCTGTCTTCATAGCTTCAACCGATGCTGAACGGTCAGTTTAGCTGTAGACTTACTACGGCCGTTACTACAGTACTGTGCCGATCACCGTACCGACAATAATTTTTGCGCAGTGCAATTCGATAATTGCATAGTGTGATTGCCAGCTTTATGATCGCTGAACGTCTCGTTGCTTCTCGTATGGTCCCACGATTAAGTTGCAGCCGTAGTGTTGATGTTGGTCGTACATAAATATGCAAATTCATGGCCGTTACTGGCAAATTTTTACGTTCCGATGCAAGAGTCGTAGTTGTATGAATGATTCTAATGACTTGAAGCTTTGCGCTGTCATTATTTCACGACCAGCTGGACAACCGCTGGGGTCGTTGCTGACCGGGCTGCAGACCGCACATCTGTGAAGGTTGCGGCATAAAAAAGCACGATTTAGCGCGTATTTTGTATCATTATTAGGCAGTTGCGCCGCACACGTATGCCTATAGGCCCTGACAAGCCCTCATCACGCACTTGATGGCAGTCGCCTTGGGGACTTCGCGTCCGTGCCTTCTCGCTCGACTCGTGGTCGTCACCCTCCTTGCAGGTCACGTAGGCTTGAGATCACCTGGCGCCAGGTAAGCTGGTCACTCTTTTTAAACAACCTCTTTCATAACACCCCCCCCCTTCTTTTCTGTTCTGTCAATTTCAAGTACGGGCACCAATGCAGTGAGCTTCTGTCATCATCGTAAAACTTTAAGATAAATTTGTTTTTACAATTCCCCAGGCCCTAATCAGCTGTCCCTAAAATGGAGTTGAAAGATAAGATGTGAATGGCAGCAGCGGTGTTTCATTTGACTTGTGTCAGGTTCTAGCAAGGGACGGTGGCCGCAGTTAAACTTTGAGATATAAATTTTATTTGTTCTGTGGCTGCGTTGGGCTGGTGGCAGTTCAATTTCACGATTGAATGCGTTATTCATGACTCTTCTTGTGTGGTAGGAGGATTTGCAAGTGATGGATGCTACTGAAGTGACCGTGTAGCTCTAATGCCAACAATGATGTCTCTAACTTCAAGACGTTCTTTTGGAGAACACTAGCTTTCTGTGTCGATGCATTTTTATGTGCTGCTAAGCGTAATTCTGAATGGTGCGAACTGAGTGGCCTGTTTGCATGTTTTTTAGTACATATGTTTTGCTTTGATGATGTTAATGTGACGCTGTAGCAGTGCTCAGCTCATGCTTAAACTTAATTGATAAATATAAATAAGGAAAAATGCACTTTGAAAGGTTGCACGTGATGCTATCATTTTGCTGTCATTATAGCGCCTAATTCATGACACACTTGAAGAAATAATTTCCATTGCGTTAACTTTTGTTTGATACACTAATATTTCTTCCATTATCTGACGAGATTTGATGATGATATGACAGGTTGTACATTTTTAATTTTTGTATTAGAGGGAGTTTGACGTGACCTTGGCCAAATTGCGGAAGCTATTACTATTAGTCTTGTGGTTGCCGCCGATGTGTAAGTTGTAGCTCGTGTAAATAGGAACTGTGGAAACGGTGGATGTTAGGTTTTTTTGTTGTGCGCGTGAAATTTGTTTAATATTTGAGTCATTTTTAATAATTAGATCTTGGTGCTTCTGTGCACTATACAATATTTAGGTTCAAGTCGACTCTTGGTTAGATATTTATTCTTTTTGTTTATTAGTCCTAAATCACAGTTCAGTGTTAGTATTTGCCAATGAAGATTCTCAAGAAAATTTTGTTCTCACTTTGGCTAATGAATAGACCTATTCGATCACCTGACTGAGTAATGCAGGGATGCAGATGGCTTTATTTTTCCTTTTTGTTGGAATGCGTCCCTAGCAATGACGGTGAATTCAGGGGTCTTTGTTAAAATTGTTTACACGTTTATCTGCCGTCAGCGACAGAGCGTTCCTGGTCGCCGCCGCCAGAACTTGGAACAGTCTGCCGGCTTCCGTAACTTCGGCTCCTTCGTTGCAGGTGTTTCGTCGACGCCTATTATAATAATAATAATAGCGGTTTCAGCATTTATTAGGCCTATGTCCTGTCGCCGATTCTTAACATCGCAGAACATTCACAGCATTTTTCGGTCTCGAACTCGCAACTCACTGCTACAATTCTACTGTGCTTAACCGCCTGGCCTCCTTGCCGATTCTGACCAGAAACTGGCGCACAGAGCTGGGATCGAACCCGCGCCTCTCTGCTTCAATCTTGGTACTCTGAACTTTAACCACTCGGCACGCCTAAAGACGGAACTATTTCGTAGAGGGTAGAGCTTATGAATCTAGTGCTTGGTCATTTTATCCATTCCCAACCTTTCGTGTGTTTATATATTTTTCGTTTGCTATTATTCTTATGTGTGATGTGCCCTCGAATTTCATTTGAATAGGACGCCACAATAAATGCTTCGTAGAATAATAATAATAATGATTGTTTTATGGTTCATCTCCGGGAAAAATGGACCAGTGACTCGGAACTCGATAGTGGCGGCGCCGCGGCAGTGCCTTGCCCACATAAGATGATCAGGGAAATTAAGTTACTAATTAAATATTAATTAATTGAATATTTATATGCTGACTTGAAACTTGATGGTGGTGACAGAAGCCGTGAGGTGCAATGCAGTGGCGTCGTCCTCGCAAGGCACGTAAGCCTCGTGCACGTATGCCTCGTGCACGTATGGACTCAGACGCCGAGCCCACCTACAACAACTTCTCTTATGTCCGTTGTAGCCCTAACCTTATATTTGAATAGTAGCAGGTTACCTCACGCTTGACAATTCCTGCTTTTTTTAATTATGTAACCCAAGTATAGTAATTCCTAATCAAGTTGATAATAATCTCTAGCTTCTCTCCACAGAGCTGAAGCTGAGGCACAAGACAGAAATGATCGTATGTCGTCGTATGGCAGATATCGTATGTCGTCCCCGATCTCTGCCGCGTCTTCGTCGTGGAGGTACCCTGGCCTGCGCGTCAGCCGGGTGCGCCCGGCATACCCGTGGGACAGGCCAAACGGCAGACGCCCCTCCGCCTGGATCGCCGCTGGATGGGCTCCCTTCCCAGAATTGCTGTCAAATATTCTGCTGCGAGTGTATATAGCGAGGTGTAAAATTGCCAATAATGAGTCGCTAAAATGTTCTATAAATAATAATTGATGTTACTTTTAAACACACTTAAATAATTTTTTAATTTTTTGAACATGTTTTATAAATAATAATTGATGTTACTTTTTCAGCGTTTGAAATTTATTGTTCAGTCGTTAGCACCGACGCCGCGACCAATAACTTTCATAAAGAAAAGGACGAGCCCCAGTAGAGGACACACAACTAACGAGGAAGAAACAGCTACCGAAAAGAGGGATTTATAGTTCAACGATGAATCCCTCGCATCACACGAGATGATGAAATTTCAGTTGACTGATCAATTGAACTATCAGCTACCTCGCTGAAATTTGCTGGCTTATCACACAAGTTACCGTTGACTTTCAATCTATGAAGTATTCTAGGAGAATGTTGCGTAACACTCCACCGCCGCACCGCTTCCACCTTGTGTTATTGCGTAAATGAGTTTCCAATTACACATAAAAAACGCAAAACAGGGTATGTGTATTTTTGCTGGTATCCGAAACGATTGATAATTTTGTTGGAATATTATGACATATTTTCCTAATAATATATCAATGGATTAAATGTATAATTCTGCTCCAAAATAATTTCGTTCGCGATTTGTCTGTACTCCTACAGCGGCGTTCCGTTCCTAATACGTTTTCTGTTAGCTAAATGGCATGACGTCACAATTGCGACCATAATATCATAGTCATTGGCATCTATTTTAATGTCGACATTAATTTTGTTCTGCTTCCATATATTACTGAAAATGTCTTCAATGAGTATTGAATATTGACGATTTTGGTGAACTGTGACGATTTTGGTAAACTTTTAACACAGGGCACATGACTACAATGTCTTCAATGCCACGATCTGATGCGTGATTACCAACCGTGATTACCCAGAGGAACCGTTCTCAGAATTTAAATTTGACCATTATTGAAAGTGATAATAAAACTCAATAGTTAAGTCTCATCTATATTGACATTTTTTTATACCTGTGCTACATTACAGATAACATGTTTGTAAAAATTAGTATTTATTGTAGTACTGGAGGCGTAATCTGTGAACGCGCCGCCCCGAGGAGCAGAGGGCGAGGTAGCCGCTGCCGGGAGTGAAGCAGCAGGACAAGACGTTGTCGAGCTTGTGGTCGAGGCGCGGGAAGTTGCTGAACACGTGGTAGCTCGGCAGGTGCGCCTGCAACGCAGCCACATCACACATTCAAAAGCAATTCATTAACCTCAGGTCGTCGAGAGCGCACCAACACTACTGAATGATATTCACTGGCTTTCATCAAATAATTCGGGCACTGAAGACTCATTCGTTAGTGATGAGCAATAAGAATTATAGAATAAGTGAGAGCTAAGCACTGCTGATCTACATACATTAAATGTTGTCGATTAATTCAATCTGCTCGGGAAAGTTTCCAACTTGTTATTATTTGTACAAGAACCAGCCCACCGCTCTGATCGTTCATGGAAGTCATCAAGGCGTTACAAAATAATCGAACGATCGTTCGTTCAATGCTCATGGCAAATTATTAATCGCAGGAATATTCAGCAGGTGACTCATGGTTAAATATTATTGTTAAATTGCTTTACTCATTTTTAAGCAGGCAAATTCATTCAAGTGATTATATATCCTAATTGCATGCGACGACCGTTATTACGAACGATTCTTGATACAAAAGGCAATGAAATATGAATTAAATGTATGATATCCAAATATATGACAGCCAATGACTTCATATTCTCGACGGTGTGAACCAAAATATGCATTACAAGAAATATTATTTATAAATTCATTTAATATTGCCAGTTGAATTTTTGTACTCACGATTCTGACGGCATTCGGCAACTCCATAGAAGAGAAGACAAGAGCTTCTGACGAACTGTTGAACTTGACGCAGTTGACGCTAGTCACGAGCTGCGACAGAACCTTGAGAGGACGCGGGGTGTGGCTCATCTCGACGTCCCTGGCGCTGTAGAGGTTCACCACTCCAGTGTTGGAGCCGCACGCCAGGTACGAGCTGTTGGGGGACACGTCGATGGCGGTGCCGTTGATGCAGCCTTCGTCTGTGAACTGTGCACGGGCGCGGCGACTCGAGTGGTCCCAGACGGTCACTTCGCCGTCATCGTCTGTAATGTCATGGCCTTAGATTTACCCTTGCTTGAGTGATAAAAAAATATCCATTGAATAATGCGCATTACAAACGTCGAACAGAATGAAATATCAGTTTGAAACCACATCTTAGAACTCTCAAACGCTACCAAATGTCAAATTCGCACAATAGACTACAGCGATAAGAAAGTTGTTAATCAAGTTAAATGTATCGTCATAAAATAAACAGTAAATACAGCAAATAAAATTTTTGTGTGCCAAAATATAATACATGTATATGTATATTATTAAAAAAGAATAAGTTTGGCATCAAATATTAGATATTTGCTCTTAAGACCCAAATGAGCAGAACGCACGGCCAAACGAGTAGACGGTGTCGCCCATGGCAGACACGCAGAAGGCCCCGATCCTGGAGGGCGGGCGCAGGCAGTCTACGGGACGCCAGAGTCGCGTATCCAAGATGGTGAGCTCGTCTCTGTCTTGCACTATCACCTCATTATCGTTCACAACCACCACGTGCTGCGAAAATAATTAATGGTTATTCGACACATGTATGAAGCACACACCTAACGTTAATACTTTCATTAGAAAATTCAAATAGAACAACTTCGACAGTTCATTGATACATGACATATATATATATATGTATTTCATACTTAATAAAAAGCATCGCCTCTCCATAACAATATTGTTGAACAAATTTATATTTGTTTTAGTATTTAACGAATAAAAGTAAGATTTTCCTTTAAAAATGCCTGTCATAAAAATGCTACGGTATTAGTCCTGGGCACTATATACTTCAAAGCTTCCAAGAAAAGAGTGAAAAAAAGAAACGAGAATAAATGCCCAGTTTAAAAAAAATTTACCAATAAAAAATCTCAACCGGACAGTACCGTAGCGTGCCAAGAAGAGAGTTTTTTGAATTAGACTTATTTAAATTGGACCTATCCATATCTCAGACAACTCAGACAACTAAAAGAGAAACAGAACAGAAGCTGAATAAATAAAATAGAGGTAAATTATGACATTGCTAACCTCCAAATAAATAAAATAAAGATAAATCAAGACATAACTAACCTCCATGTTACGCGTGTTCTTACGTTGCCTGTCGCCGGACGTCCACGGGACTTTAATTTCCTTGCCAGCTTCCATATCGTAAACATAAAAGTGTCTCGCTTGTTTAGCGCCTATGATGAATTTTTTGCTACATGGCAAGAATGCCGAGGAACAAATAGGAAATTTGTTGAATACAAATTCGTCAAGTTTGTGGCAGTGTTCGGGCCCGACCTGAATGGGAAGAGCAAAGTCTCATAGTGAGAAATAAGCTTAGACAACATGATGCATTAACAACTTTTCTCAGCAGATTTTTCAAGCATGTAGTAAAAGACAGTGAAAGTTTTCAGGAATCGCATATAAGCAAAGCTATAACCAGAAGTAGAGCCTGAATTTGATGCTTATCTACTCACTTGATAGATTTGAGCAAATCCATCTCCATGTAGGACATACTGTCTTCTTGTGACCAGAGCAAGGGGATGATTTGCAGCAAAAACTGCTCTGAGGCTGTTACCGAGGTAACCATTTCTCACTTTTACATTTTCTTCTTCATTTAAATCTGATAACCATCTGTAGTTTAGGTAGTTTGAGGGAAGGGCACCACCAGCAGATGAAATCATATTGCAGCCCAACTGAAAGATCCAAAGTCAAAATTTGATGCCAAATACAGATTTCATAGAAGGATCAGAATAACCAAACATGAAACCCCAAATAAATAAATTTGCATCAATAGATA
This sequence comes from Hyalella azteca, assembly GCF_000764305.2. Lineage (NCBI taxonomy): Eukaryota > Metazoa > Arthropoda > Malacostraca > Amphipoda > Hyalellidae > Hyalella > Hyalella azteca. Next base: position 7,652 of record NW_025939953.1, read on the forward strand.
TTACAATCAATCATACAATTCTAAGAAGTGAATATTATATTTCATGATTATTACCTGAAGGGCATCTTCATCATCATCATCTTCTTCTTCATTTCTGGCTTGTGCAGCATCCAGGTCTGCCCACGCTGGTGCCTCGCCCACCACGGCCGTGAATTTATCCTTTAGAAACTCTTGGTAGTTTTTGTCTTGAACGGAACGCACAGCCACAGCTTGCTCAAACTTGATCTTTTCTGTTCGCGCAAGAATGGCGTCTGCAATGCTGCATAAAGTAGAAACGAGTTTTTCTTCTTCAGTAGTTACAAATTTAATTAAAAAGATCTGAGCCTAATCTCACTTCATTTATACTTTACTTTTATACTTTTTTTACTTTAAAACCCATTTAATTAATTTCAAGTCCTAAACAATGTCAAATTGAAAATGCATAAAAATGCTTTCTACTGCTTGTAAGAGAGTTGATTGGAGATTTAGTGTACAAAAATTATCCCTATAAAAATGCACACATAAATATTGGCAAAAAAGTATCTCACTTGGTGGTGACATCATCAGCATCAACCCAAGCTGCTTTCCTCTTCTGAGAAGGTGCTTCTTGGTTCTCTTCCTCATCACTTCCATCAGTAGACTGACTTTCTTGATCCTCTTCCACTTCACATTCTTTAGGCTCTTGCTCCAAATCAGAAGCATGGACATCGGATGCAGTATAAGATTCATCAATTGTCTTTTGATTACTGAGGTCATTCCTCTTGCGTTTCCCAGCTCCTAGTTTGCTGATATCAATAGTAGAGCCACTTGAGAACAGGAGCGAGGCAAGTTCTCTGAAAAAGAGGAGTATCTTTATAAATTGGAGAACAAACAATGACAAGTTGTTCATGCATATTCACATGCAATCAAGTAATATGAAGTATGCTCAAAAGGTTTTCCATTAGGTTAGATAATTTGAATTACAATTTAATCTCTAATATAAACCTGAAATACTTTATATAATATAAACTTGAGCTGTTACTTTTATCATTTTTGCTAGCTTGTATGAACTATCAGAAACAATTTTTTAAGCTGGGATTTCAGGTTGTTACTTCATGGGCATTAAATTCATCAGTTGCAAGCATGTCAATGAGAAATTTATTTACTCTCATGTTGACAAACTTTCAAATTGACCATCATGCTAATTGACTTTTACTCGTCATCCATATGCAATTGCAGATTCAATCACAATATATCAATTGATACTGCATGGTGGAGTGAAAAGAATAATTTTATTTTAATGTACTTCAATCACAATTTTTTGATGATATTTTAAGTAATAGGTATTCAAGTGTGTGGAAGTCTTTTCTCAATTTATGTTTCCTTTGCACAGCAAAGCAGCTAAACAAATTTAATAACTGACATTTTGTAGAGCAAAGTAGGGCAATCTGAGAACACATTTCAAGGTGCTGCCAATGAAAATATGTGGAAACTGTTGTAGAATTTTGCTATCCTCAGTCACTTGCTAAATTGCCATGACTCTGTGGTGGTGGTGAGATGCATTCTGATGTGTTGGCTTAATTTACAACCTTCCTCTCATAAATTTATTAAATTATCAGATAGCTTTACATCAGTGGTTCCCAAAGTGGGCGATATCGCCCCCCTAGGGGCGGTGGAAAGATATTGGGGGGCGATAAGGAAGAACAGGGCAGTAGGGGGGCGATAAGAAGAAATTCTTTGATCAATGCGAATTTTGGCCTGTTTTGTAATATACGTGCAACTCACGAATGAAGATGAAATTTAAAGAAATTACAAGCTAAATATCACCGTTAGGTTCGGATGAATGCGTGTTCCAAGTTTCATAGAGCTGCGTTCATTTGTTTGGGAGATATTTTCTTGATAATTGAATTTGAGATTGGTCGTGAGACCGGCCACGAGTCCGGCCATAAATTCATCCGCGACGTCATTGGCTTCTAGTGCTGAAACAGTTAAAACAGCTGAAAAACATATTGGTTCACTAAATGGGGTTCTATTTGTGAAATACACATTTGTGTTTAACCTTTATCTTTCAAAATTTCAGCGTACTAAATTTCAAGAAAGTGGCGTATGTCTGTGGGAGGCGCTAGAAATTCACTAGGGGGGCAAAGGGGGTGCCAGCCTGAAAAAGTTTGGGAACCACTGCTTTACATTATTTAATTCCTATAGCAATTTTTGGGGCATTAACTATTAAGGTGAGCACCTGGGTCCCAGGAAAAACTTCTTTATTTACAGATGGATCACTTAAAAACTTGGTACAAATATGTAAAAAAGAAATTTAATTTTCAGTGTTAATTTTTCGAAAAAAATGAAAGAAAACACGAAATTATTAGAAAACGGCCAAAAAGGGGGTACCATAGAAAACTATCTTTTCCTAGGATTTTCAAGCTACAACATTGATTTGATGCATAAAGACCATATCTATTGATTTGTCTTAGCTTTTTTCAGAATTCTAATTTTTGTGGGTGGGGGGCATATATCATAAATTTTTTTATTCACCCCCTGCCCCCCCCCCCACTTTCTGCAAAATATTTTCCGAGCTATAACAAAATTGAAGAAAAAGCCAAGACCAATCTTGAGATCTTTTATTTGCAAAGCAAATGATATATGTCTTAATTCTGTGGCTTCAAAACTATAGAAGGAGATAGGTTTGCAGTGAGAGGAAGTGCGATGTTCAGGAATGTCCAGAAAAGTCGACAAATGGCCGGCCGGTCGCACGGCATTAAATATAACCATTTCCCATAGCTATGATAGCAAAGTAACATATTCTTTCACTTAGAAGCAAGTCAGCCATGTAGAGAATGACTGCATGAACACCTTGCCGCATGACAGTTTGGAGGTAACTAAGCTGAAGGCCATCAGACCAGGCTTATATGTGCAGGTTCCGTTAAGATTTGTAGTAGGGTTTTATGAAGAACTCTACAAAAAGGTAACTCTTTCGAGATCTGTCGTGAATGCATAAATCAATGTACAGAGATGATTTTGGTACTGTTGGATAGGTCAGAATGTCAGCTTTAAGATGAGCATAAAAACAGGAAATGCCAAAAAATATCTATTTTGGACCCAGAAGCTCCCTTAACACTGTGTTTGACCTATTGCCTATTACCATTGTGGTTTTTGTAGAGGACCTTTTGTTATCAATGACATATGTTCTTCCTTTGGTTTCTTTTTAGAGACAATATTTTAAAACCAACAATTTACAAGATATCTTCTAGGTTTAATCAAATTCAAAATGTTAACACTTTGAATTTGAAATTCAAAATGTTAACATTACATTTTATATGATGTCTCAAAAAAATGCCATATTATTACTGATGTGCTAATGATGTGACACTCCCCCATACTAACCACTTTGAGGGTTACAACCAAACACTCGCCAGAAATATTGGCCACTTATGACACAGTGCCTCCTCATCACCTTAATAATAATTAAAAGCATACCTCCTCATCATCACAATGTTTTGGTTCTGAGTTGACTTTTCAAGCTGTCAATCCTCTTTCAAAGCCATGGAAAGCTATTTTTGAACAGCAAATTCATTTGCTAACTGCACACCTAAGATGGAACATGTCTACCATATGTGTTGCAAATAGAGCTTTTATAATAGAGCTGTTGCAAGATTCCTGCTAGATGAATTACCTCCTACTTAATTGTTAAAAAAAAGTGCATGATTGGGCTGCAAGATTACAATTGTATTAAAAAATTCGTCCTGTTAGAGCTATGAGAGTTCAGAAACAAGTAGGAAATTCCACTCCAGTATATGACCATCCATAATCCTGGCTGTAAAGTAAGGCCTTTTAGATTGAGATATCAGCATCTTCTGAAGCTCTCCATCAGCCTTCTTAACCTTAAATTGGCATCCATGATTGATTGCAAAATGTGAATAAAGCCATCAATAATGCCACCACTGATATTTAATATTCATATTCACCATAGCAATATTCTATTAAGGGAGATTCTAATTAATAAGCTTTTTTAAGTTAAGCATTAAAAAGTTAACTTGCATTTTGAAAGTTAACTTAAACTTGCATTTTGCAAGTTAAGCAATTCAAAGCAAGTAGAAGACTGGTACATATGGAGTAAATGACAGTGATTTTGGTGCTAAGGTGCCCTAGTATAGTTGGCAGGATGTCTGCTCCTTTTTCACGGCTTGCACCCAATTTCGGTGGCATGCTCCTAAATTGCAAAATGGTCATTAAGAAGGTATTTAGAATGCCACCATGATTATTTTCATTTATTGCGCATTTGACAGTTCATAGTGACAAACCACGGATTTTTTAGAATCAGTTATCTTTTAATTTCCTCACCTACTCAAGATTAAAATCAATTTCTTATGTATGATAATGCTGGTATTGGGATAGTGGGATGAAAAAGAGTGGAAAAGAGAAATGAATAAGTGAGTGAAAGACTGTGGGCTGAAGGTGTGGAAGCAAGGAATGGAGGGAAAGGACACTCTAAGACTGTATAAGATGAAAGCAATGCCAAAATATGAATGTATGTATGATGGTAGTAGAGGTGGGGACCTTCTGTTTTGTGTTAGTAGGGCAGGCGCGCTAGGTGTAAATGGACGTACGTACAAGTGGAATGAGAGCAGGAAGGATAAATGTTTGATGTGTGATGGGGATGAGAAGGAACCTGCGGAGCACTTGTTGATGGAATGTGGGGCGTATGAGAGAGAGAGTCAGTCTATGATGGAGGTGATTCTGAATGAGAAAGGTGAGATTAACGAAGTGGGGCATGAGAGAACAAGCAAAAAGTGGATGGCAATAATTATGGGCCTGTCTGAGGGAGCAAGTGTGGTTATGTTTGAAAGTGTGAAGAGATATTTGGAAAACGTGTGGAAGATGAGGGAGAGGAGGAGGATGATATGAGTGGGGCCTTTAGTGGGGTTTAGTGAAGGGAGGGTGGGAAGACATGTGACTGTGCCAAATTGTTTTAGTACGTTGTTTTATTTTTTTAGAATGTTGCAAATGCAAAACAAAATGAAACAAAAGTTTTTAGGCAGCATATATGACCAATATAAAGGTTGTGACTGGAGGTCACCACGCATTTCAATTTCAATTTCTTTTCTGCTTTATAACAAAGGCAACAAAAGGAGTAATTTTTTTAGACTAAATTGAGATGTTATTCATTTAAATATTGAATTGTGAAAACATAGTTATCTAGTGAGAAGGTTCAAGATCTCTTACAAAAGCCGTGCAACTGCTTTCCTGTGTAAATCCGTGAGAAGTGTGAATTATGGTACATCCCTTCATTGCCTAAAATTTCCAGTTGGGCTGTCTGGCATCAATTTTATTGAATTCCACCATGGTGACAGCCTTCCAAAATATCAGTTACCTAGGCTAACTATAGGGTAAACGCGGTATATTCCAACATCGTGGGTAATTCCAACACGTCTTGACTTTTTTCCTTTATATTAAGCTTCTTCTTAGTTCCACGCATTCTTTCATGGTTGAAATAGTGACGTCATACTTTTGCACGCCATACTATTGCCAAAACACTAGGTCTGGGCCGTCTGGCGGGAAAATGTTGAGATCCAAAGAGAGACAGTGCGCGTCACCCAGTGAGAACATCGAAAAACTAGTCAAAGTTGATAGTTGACCTTGCTCTACCAAATAGTGATAAACTATTTGTGTAGAAAGAATATTATGGTTTGAGACTTTTGAATACGTCTGTGAATATATTAGGAATCCTTTAAGTATACTTGTATTCGCTGATTTAAAGTGGTAAAAAAAGTAATAGATGATTAAGTTAAGAGACAGTTTTAGACACATAAAAACTAATTCTGACATAGCTTGGAATTAGACACACACAGCTTGTTCCAAGCTGTGTGGTCAAAAATTAAAATTTTCTTAATTAAAAGCTTAATAGCGCTTAATTAAAAGCCTAATTAAGTAGTGTTCAATATTCAATAGTGTTCTAATTCTAAGCTGTGTCATATTCCAATACAGCTGACACAGCAATCGGAATTTGAACACAAGACTCACCAAGAGTGTCGGCATTACAAATTAGTAGAGTTTGAAGTGCCGTCGGAATTAGTCTTACAAAATGCCGAATTTAGTCACACTGACTCACACACAGTGTCAGAATATATGGATTTGATAGGTTTGCATTCTAAAGGCTTTTAAATAAATATGGCAACATTTTGTGACGTTTCATTGTTGCTGGCGCGTAGTGCAGTGTTTTAAGAGTGACATAAAGCAAACAGAATTCAAGTTGCGCATACACATTGTGGCAAAGCAGAGAGTTTTTTAGACTCTTCCTTGAGTTCATTTTTGAGTCCTATAAGTAGGTAGACCAGTAAAGTATCTTGGATACAAGAATTATCGTACATAAGAAAGCTGTTAAAATCTTGAGCAATGAGGAAATTAAAAATGAACTGATTCTAAAAATCACTGGTTTGCCACTGTGCGCATACAGTGTATTTTATATAGCCATTCATTTGTTGCTATGTCCTTAAAGTGTTGGAATATACCGCGTTTACCCTAATATAGTTTTCAATTTATAGGTTTATCATTACCTACAAGGCTACACTGCTACACATGCACCTCTGACTTCTTCATAACCTTCATAAACTACCAGGTACTGAATTCCTCCTTGTAGACAGGAATTAAGTCAGACTAAATTAATAAAATTAAGGTCTTAGGCCTATTTTAATATTTCTCTTAAATTAACTGAAAATTGTCCTCGTGTTTCTTCTTTTTGAAATAGGTCATATCCAGTATGGAATTCTGTATAGGTAATATATTATCATGTTAACAAAAGAAAATGTATTGAAAAATTTACCACCTTACACCTTCCACCGAAGTGACAATTGATACTCTTACACTGAGCTCGTCAGAAACTGCGGACACCCGGACAGCTGCACTTCCTTCAACTTGCTTGCCTGTGGTTCGAAAACCGATAAAGAGTCGGCGACTCTTCCCTCCAATACATACACTAGTCGTGTATCCGTATCGACAAATTTTGTAATGAATATGTTCCAAAATAAAAATAAAAATTACGTAAACTTTTGCAGAAAATTCTCACGATTTCACCAATATCAACAAAGTTCTCGAATCCACACGGAATGATGGGATAAACTGCTAATCTTTCATGGCGTATGGCAACATTGTGTTGACTGTTGACATTAGACAAGACGGTGTCAGACACCAGTGAGCTGTATTGGAATACAACACGGCTTTGAATTAGAACACTAATGAATATTGAACACTACTTAATTACGCTTTTAATTAACAACTATTAAGCTTTTAACCCTTTCGCGGGTAAGTTACCATTTATGGTAATTAAAATAGGAGTAAAAAAAAGCCCCCCACATCACCCACATTGCTTGGGGCAGCCTGCCAACAAGCTCCAGCCAATCACAGGTCGTGTACGAGTTACGTCATGTATGACGTAGCGCTCTAACGCCCTTTTTTGTCTGTGCGAGCTAAAGTGAAAACAAAGTACTCTGAAGAAATGGCATTTTGGGCCCTCATCGTATTCACTTTAGCAGCTCTAGCCCATGAACGTGACGGAATTACCCAGTACCCACGATGTTGGAATACCCTAATTTTACCCTAATTTTTTTTACCCTAATACTTTGTATAATTTTAATTGTTGAGTGAAAGCTGCGCCTGCCATAGTGACAAACCTGAGATTTTCTAGAATCAGTTCATTTTTAATTTTCTCATTTACCCAAGATTTTAACCAATTTCTTATGTATGATGATGCTGGTATCCAGGATACTTTATTGGTCAACTTCTAGGACTCAAAAATGAACTTGAGGGAGAGTCTAAAAAATTCTCTGCTTTGCCACCATGGCCTGCCTGCAGCCTTGCTGGCACGCAACATTTCCAAGTGAATTACCTTATAGAAACTTAGCATACCCATACGTGTTTCAAGCCTATAAGTTCATTTTTTTGCCTCAAATAATGTTGTATCGAAAAACTGGTGTAGGTGTATCGGGAATAATATATGAACTGTCAATATTAGAATTCCATCCTGCCAAATTGTTAACTAAAGTGCATGATCAAGCAGCAAGATTTCAAAGTTACCAAAAATTAGTCACTTTTGAGTCCGGAAATTGCAGTAGCTACGTATACTTGAGTATGAAATTTCCAATCAGTGCACAATCAACAGTGCACATCACATCAGAACAGAATTTAAAATTGGGTAGGTAGGTGATGTTTGAGTTTGACGAATAGGCTAGAAGTAGAAGGCATTGAATTTAATGAGGAGCCACTTACTCATCCCTACGACGACTGGAACGTTTGGACATCTTTGAAACGATTGAAATAGAAATTCACTCAAAAAACGCACGTTTTTCAACTACTTTTTACTCTAAACGAGTGTAAACACAAGCTCAACAAGCATTTCACTCGAGACTGTCTAACTTCCATACCCACGGCCACGTGCGAGGAGACGCTCCCATCCGCATTCCGCATAATATTGGCCGTAAAGCTCATGGTGAACTAGGAATGGTGAGCTCATGGTTGAACTATTATATATTTATCTGAGCTCAACCATATGTGAGCTCATGGTTGAACTTGTATATATTTCAAACATAGGTAAGCTTGGTTGAACTAGGAATGGAAGGAATGGTTGAACTCCACACAATTTTATTCCGTTTACAACGAAAGGTGCACGATGAAAAAGATTCATTATTCAATATAACCGTTGATATAACTTCCATCGACAGCTATCAATATCAATTTGGGCACTCCAGCTGAATTTACATACACTTCTATCAAAAAACAGTTGCGCTTGCTCTTTATATTGAACAATAAATATTATTCTAACCAGCAACTTATCACTCGCACGTGGCGTATAATTGATAGCATGTGTATGGCGAATAATTAATCATGTGCATGTGGCGAATAGGTGATCGCTCAAGCATGGCGAATAAGTGATCGCTTGCCTGTGGCGAATAATTAATCGTATGTGTATAGCGAATAATTAACCGTGTGAGTGTGGCCTGGCCTGGATAGACTGGATACAATACAATGTGCAAGTGTTACCAAAGAAAGAAAAAATTCCAGTTGCAGCTTCGTCAAGTTACAAATATGGTCTCATGACTTAATTAACATAGTGTAGCCATTTTGAATTGGATGAGTTGCTGTTTTCTGTGTTTCAGGAGTTCCAGCATATTGGATGGTTCCAAGCAGCATCGCCAAGGTGGAGCCACAGGTGGGATACAAAATTGACTATGTCAGGTTGTGATGTCATTACTGACTATTACGTCACCTTCTGTGACGTCACTACTCGTGGGTCACCGCGTATATAAGCTGAGAAAGGGTTGTGATGTCATTACTGACTATTACGTCACCTTCTGTGACGTCACTACTCGTGGGTCACCGCGTATATAAGCTGAGAAAGCGCACCGTTAGTCAGTCCCAGCAGAGTCTCAGTCTTAGGCAGACAGCCTTCAGCTGCAGTCATGCAGACTCCGGCACTCAGACCAATATGTAGTGTCGTTAACTCTATCTCCCAATCTACTGCACATACTGTGCTTGATCCTGTAACTTCTATCGAGTGTATCCCATGAACCTTTCTTCAATACTTAAGCTTNTTTCAATTGAAAAGATGTAATTAAGTCGACGTAAAAACATTAGAAAAATTCAATTTTCACCAGAAAATACGTCAATGTGTTGATTGTTGATTCACATTCACGTGTTAATTGATTCACATCTGCAAATGGACACGATCGCGTTCAAGGTCAGTTTTTACAACACTTCTCTTTAAATCCACTTCTTGTTGTTTGTCTATCTGTCTGCTACAAATCTTATAATCGATATTTAGCACACTTCTACCTGTCCAATCAATCTGAGATTTGGCACACTTGCATAAAATTGGAGACAATGCATGAATCAATTGACAGAATGAATGATTTTAAATAATTAAAAATTTTTTTGCAATATTAAAAAAAATAATTTTGTCAGCTACTAATCTTATTATCGAGTTGGTTTAGTTTAGTAGCCACATGTTTACTAGCGCTTCAGCTATTTAGCTATCTCGCACCGAAAATAATGTTGAACATCACCAAAGAGGTGGAAGGTCTCAATTATCAAAAGTTTCTCAAATCAAAAATAGGTCATCACCCACAAGGGGTCGAAGGTCTCAGATGTCCAGCCCGCTGAAGCTGGCTCGAAAGAAGCAGCGTTAGCATCTCAAAGAGAAGAAGTGACAAGGAGGGACAGGTGAAAAGTAACAGAAACGAAGACACTCGAACAAGAGGTCGCTTACACGGGACGTCGGCCGCCCGCACGAGAGAGACAGAGAAGGGAAATGTAAGGAATCCTACCTACATAATAACTTAACCACACAACTGAGACCTGCAGTCAGACACCGCGAGCTCAGCGGTAGGGCGCTCAGGAACAATCTATTATTATCGAAATTTGACACACTTCTACCTGTCCAATCGATCTGAAATTTTGCACACTTGCGTAAAGTTAGAAACACTGCATGAATCAGTTGACAGAATAAATAATTTTGAAAATTTACGAAATTTTGATATATTAAAAAAGTTTGAAAATAATTTTTTCTAACATTAGAAAATAAAAGTATAAATTCAATGTACATGTGTCACATCGAAGACACTGGATTCTTCAGAAGTGTTATCTTTAAAAAGTAATTTTTAAACGCCGCTAACAGTTCCCATCCCCTCGAAATTGTAAATAGATAGGTTTATCTGCTCATGTTTACTTTTTATAAGTTTCATGTACTCTACATAGGAGGCGCAATGGTAGTCTTCATACGTTATAATAACTGAGCAAGCAAATCGAGGAGATCGATATCCGGAGAGTTGGTTTGCCCGTGTAGAATTACTGCCAGACTGCAGCAGAGTCTAATCGTATTACTACCAGACTGCAGCAGAGCCTAATCATTATCCTGCCAGTCTACAGCAGAGTCTAATTGTATTACTACCAGAGTTCAGCAGTCTAGTTGTTATACTGCCAGACTGCAGCCGAGTCTAATTTTATTTCTCTAAGGCTAAGCTGAGTGGAATTGTTGTAAGATTAATTTTGGATATCAAAACAAAGATCGAGTGGCACATTATTCATTAAATAAATTCTCTGCAAATCACAAAAACAGGTTGAAACAAATAAACTGTTAAATAAAAACGCAGCTGAAAACTCTAACAAAACACACAAAATGCCGTACTTGCAATGGAAAATAACAGTAACTAGTGTATATAAGGTACTTTACCTCAAATGAATTTGAAATTTTCATTAATTTTGAGTACAAACTATCTAATAGTACAACTACCATATGAATTATACCGTCAAATTATTAACAGTTTATCATGGCATACTGCAAGATATTAGCAGCGACTAATTAACAAATACGCTATCAGAGCATCAAGTAACAAAGAGAATTGCACAGAGCAAAAGTGAGCAAAATGTTGGAAATGTTAACAACAAATCGACAAATTTTTTAGCCATCACGCTCTTAGCTGCCTAGTTGGAAAAAAGTCAAGTCAGCGTCCAAACCAAACAAAAAATTCAGCAACAAATACTAAAGAAATGTCAGTTGAAAATTAATTACCTGACATTTAGGCGAAGACAAACGATTTATGCGAACGCCAACAGAACCAGAGGCGAATTAGGTGAAGAACAACAAAAGAACAACAGAAACAGAGACGAATTATGCAAAGAACAACAGAAACAGACACGAATTATGTTAAGAACAACAGAAACAGAGACGACTTAGATGAAGAACAACAGAAACAGAGACGAATTAGTTGAAGAACAACAGAAACAGCGACAAATTATGCGAAGAACAAGAGAAACAGATACGAATTATGTTAAGAACAACAGAAACAGAGAAGATTTATGTGAAGAACAACAGAAACAGAGACGAATTAGGTGAAGAACAGAAACAGAGACAAATTATGTGAAGAGCAACAGAAACAGAGACGAATTATAGGAAGAACAGAAACAAAGACGAATTATGCGAAGAACAACAGAAACAGAGACGAATTATGTGAAGAATAACAGAAATAGAGAAGATTTATGTGAATATCAACAGAAACAGAGACGAATTATGTTAAGAACAACAGAAACAGAGACGAATTAGTCGAAGAACAACAGAAACAGACACGAATTATGTTAAGAACAACAGAAACAGAGAAGATTTATGTGAAGAACAATAGGACCAGAGACGAATTAGGTGACGAACAACAGAAACGAGATGATTTATGTGAAGAACAACAGAAACAGAGCCGAATTGGGTGAAGAACAACAGAAACAGAGACGAATTAGTTGAAGAACAACAGAAACAGAGACGAATTGTGTGAAGAACAACAGAAACAGAGTCTGAGAGAAAAATAGGTTGCTTGACCATGCAAAATCCACCACGACTTTTCCTAGCAAACATATAACTAATAATCGAATAATTTTATAGTTAAAACTATGTGTAACCAAGATGCTCAACTTTTTCTACCAAAACAAAAAACTATCAAAATATTACATATTTATTCCTTTAGACAAAGGTTAATTCTACCGTCATTAATCCAACCGTCAGTAGACAAAAGGTTGATCCAAACGTCAGTAGACAAAGGTTAACCCTGCGTCTACCAACGGGAACTCAAGTTGCAGGGCGTTCATGTAGTACAGCGCTGGCGACCGTTCATGTAACCCTGAACGAAGGGTTGATGCGAGGACGCCAAGTGAGGCGCTAGTCGAAGACCAGAATTTGCTTGGCGCCCACCTGTCCCTCCGCCGGCATGGCGTCCTTGAGGGCCGTCTGGTAGTCGCTGAAGTGGACGAACTTGTACGGCGGGGGAGTCAGCTGAGATGGTCGAATGTCAGAAATTCCGCATGAATTAGGAACCATGAATGAAATGAATATTTGGTAAAGATTTATACATACACAAGTCAAAGAATTGAAAAAAAAATAAAATCAAATTTCCTAAACAAATTTCCGTTTTACAAAAAAAAAAAATTTACTCTGCACGCAAATAAGCATCATTCCATGGACTCATTTACATGAATAAAGTAACCAAGTAAAATTACCATGTAAGTTCTTGCACGACCTTGGATTTTCTGTACAGAGTAAGTCCAAGAATTTTACCGATTTTTACGGATGATTTGACAAGGAAGATCATCGCGACAGTGACACCCGAGAGACAAAGGTTGCAAAAAAAAAATACCCAGAGAGACACTAGAACTACCAGTTATCTTCAAATAATAACTATTGCTTAAGAGTGAGAGTAAATAGTGAAGGTAATAGATAATTAAAGTTATATTAATCAAACCAAGATTCAGGAAAGAAAACTATCAAAATATGAAGCAAAACACACGTAATCACAAGTCTCATGACAAATTACAAAATGTAACAGTGATTCTGATTTGGTAAAAAACACAATAGTCGCTTAACGCGACTCACCGCCTCTCTCCTAGGAAAATATCATAAAATGATATGCGATGCTCTGATTATAAGAATACATAGCGCCAGAGAGCAAACACTCCCACCAGCTCACCTTGCCCTGCTTGAAAAGCTCGCACAGGTCGTTGAGCATCTCCTGTCTGGCGCTCTGGTTGTCTGGGTTGAGATTCCACCGCGTCTGCCAATATCCTCTCAGCCGCACGTCGTTGAAGATCAGGCTACCCACGGGCACCGTCACAGGCTGAACGCAAACGCATCGTGAAATATCAGCTAAAAAATTTATTTGTTGACGAAAAATCACACAATACCTCTTTATGTGTCTTACTGATTTTTCCGCTCATGTGGCTTTGTGCCGTTTATGTCTACTGAAAATGTAAAGTAAAATAATATCAACTCCTAATGAGCTATTTTCTAGATTTTCCTGGCCATTCTAAAGCACAAAGTTTCATTTTATAGCATATATCACGATCAGTCTGGGCTACATTGCCCATTGAGGAGGTACTAAATAAAACTAAAATAATAGTAAATTTTGCCCGATAAATACTAACACCAGCGCGAACAGCACCAATCAAGAAATTCTCTCAAGCTCATTGCGATGTTACTGAAAGCTTTCCTCCAACCCAATACTTCACACTATTCCAGCATCCTGCATACAAGCATAGGATACCGTAACCTCTATTTTTATCCTAAAATCTTGAGCTGAAATAAGAGGAGGATCATTACAAATCGTCTCATCTTGCACATCAAAGCAATTAAAAGAGTTCAAATGAGAGTTTTATACAAAATCATTGTTTGAAAGTCTTTCTTTAGCCTGTCATCATTTCTCTGGTAGGCGGTATACGATGCAGCTACCTATGCCATAATAGGGTGCACCGAAGATGCAGTCAAGGCATGAGTACCTGTCTCGCCATACCCCCGTAGGTGACCAGCACCCCGCCATCCTGCACGTGGCGCAACAGTTCCGTGGCGCTCTTGCCAGACACGCAGTTCAGGGCAAGCGCTGGCTTGTCCATTTGTCGGATCTTGCGGTCAGTTCTGAGGGACAATAAGTTGAGGAATAATTGGCGGGCGGTGTCTTTCGGTACATATGCAAACAGGATCTTATTGACATTAATATAATGTTACTAATGTATTTAAAGCAGGCAAAGTAGTAATGACGATGAAGTTTGCAGTGAAACAATACTGAGAAAGAGGAAGGCAAATATTTTTGTCAGCTCTTTAATGATAATAATTTCTATGCTTTCTGTACATATTAGTACCACTATAAATGATGTTTTGAAAAGTCAGACCCATAGCGTGAGGCAGTTGGTCCAGAGACATAAAAACGTTTTACTCCTGTGAGGGTAAAATGCCAGGCACAATCAGCAAAATTTCTCCTGATACGAATAGCTTTACAAGTCAATCAAATAAAATAAGACAGAGAATTTAATTAAAACAAATTAAGTAACCTCTGGTATTTACAATAATTTTATCTTCCAGAATCCTTTCAGAAGAAGCCTTACCATACAGATTTTTTTACCTTCTTTACCAGAATATCTACCTTTCAAAATTCTACAATAACAGACTAATTATTTCTATTTAATGTTTTCTTTCATTTTACTACTTAGTTCTCTTCATAAATTCTCTAAAAAATCCTGGATGCACGCTATTACAAGCAAGGTAAAGGTATATAATATTGCTGCCATCATTATTTTGAGGTAAATTTCACGCGATGAGCAAAAATGATATTGATGAGCATTAATGATATCGCGTTGCCCTGTGACACTAATATTCCAATGCAATGTAAATGCAGGTCCTAAAATTCTGTAGAATAAATTGTGTGACATAATTTCTCTTCAGAAGTAAATTAGTAGTAATTGAAACCAAAATGACATGTACTGTATCTACGGTTGCTCAATTACAGACACTTTAGAATGCATAATGTAAATATGTGAATATCAATATGGACAGTTGGTAAATCTGTGAATATCAGTCACCGATTTATGTGAATATTACTATCAGTCAGGGGCCATACTTTCAAAACTCACTAAGTGAACATAAGTACTTACGCTCTATTTTTTTGTCTATGATTGGTGGATTTTGCTTGAAAGGCCGTCAATGATTGGCTGATGAACTTACGATCTATCAACTTTTTTTAAAGTATTGCCCCCAGATGATCATCACCTCAACTCCCGCTCCGTCACCACAACGTCCGCGCCCAAGTCTGTGAGCTCTTTCTTCAGTTCAGCAATTGTTGGCCGGTCTCTGACAACGTTGATGGACTTGTAGCCATAGTGGGAGCACAACTTTCAACAAAAGAAGAATTCTTTCTTATACATTATTGGCATGTTACGCCATAGTCTTGTGAAAAGATTACATGAAGACATCAAACAGAGAAACAGAACTTATAATGTAACCAAGTTCTTCAGAAAAGCAGATATTTACAGTTGCCTCCCAGAAATGTTGAATATTTATATTTGTTGGTATCAATTGGAATGTGTGAAAGAATCAATAAAAATTTACCACATATTGCCAAAATACTCGTACCAAGTGCCAAACTTAAGTTTGCCAGACAATCACTTAAAAGGAAGATCAAAATTGTGATCTTATTCCCCATTTGTAAAAATATGGCTTAAAAAACCTTATTTTGTGACTAATTTCTGTAAATCTTCATAAATAACGAGCCCTACTTGGATAACATTGCGACCAACAGCTGAGTTGGCAGCATTTTGGATGATCGTGTCACCAGGCTTGAGGTCAACAAAGTCTCTGAGCATCCTGTAGGCTGTTGTAGGATTAACTGCGAGTGTAGCAGCAGCAGCGCGATCCATTCCTGATGGTAGCTGAAATCATAAAAACATCATTCAACAGCCAGTTGCCAGTAAATAAAATTCACATTATTATTTGTCTAAACTTGATATCAAGCATTGCATGCAAAAAAACAAGATATTGAGGCTTTGCTTAAGGCAAATTCTGAGCATAATAACAAGCTTCAATAGTCAGAACAACAAACTCTTCTATATTTCCCAATATTGTTTTGTAGCTATACAAAACAATATTGGAAAATGTTTTGTAGCTATACATAATCATATTTTCTTACCTTTATAAAATCTGAAGACTCAGCAATGGCATGACTTCTCCATGTTCCCCAAGCATTGTAGCTTGGGATGACCCAGTTCCCAACTTCAAGAGAACTGCAATGAAGCATTAACCGTCACTACTAATGGAACATCATGAATTGTTCTATAATCCAAATGATTGAAAATGGTAGTGATATGAAAAGTAATATACAAATATATTATCATTATACAATGACAATCACCCAGAAGGAGATTCAACTTGAATGACTTCAGCAACAGCTTCATTGCCCAGAATGCAAGGCAGGTCAGGCTTGACAGCATACATGCCCTGGATGGTGTTGATGTCTGATGGGTTGATGGGGCTCGCCAACACACGGACAAGAATCTGCAGTATAATATATGTATAAATGATAGATTACACAGTTAGCTAAAGAGAAACTTTTTTATTCTATTTATTCTGTTTTAAGGGCATTCAGTGACAAAAATATGTATTCAAATTAGCACACAAATACAATTAAACAAAAAAGTTAAGTGATATGGTGAATCATAAGTAAAATAATGGATCAAATTTTGTAAAGGATCAACTCATCACATTATTACCATACCTCTCCAGGCTTGAGAGAAGGCAGTTCCACAGATCTTTTCTTAACGACGAGCTGAGGTTCTCCATATTCTTCCATAATGAGCTCCTCTGAGGTTTGAAGATGTCTCTGGCTTAGGCTAAAATTACAACAGGATTGTTCATGACATTTTTGAAGCTTATCAACTTGTCTTTGATTAAATAAACTAGTGAATTTTAAATCAAAAGATGTTATTGAGCTTTTAAGTGATGAAAAATTTTTAGCAAACATATTAATTAATTCAATGTTTTGGAATTTTGAGTATTGAGATTTGCTTTACAGAATACTATACGTAGTGCGGTAAATTTAATAATAAGAGGCCAAGTTTGATTTTGATCAGATAACAATATCTACGGAATTCATGTCTGAAATGAGAAACAAAGGAGAGTTAGCAGAAATTTTCAAGGATATGTAACAACTTAGTGAAAGCCCTTCTTCACCAACTGAGGAGGGCCTAAACATCAAGAATGTCAGATGCATCACTGCAAGTGCAGCATGAAGCCTCAGACTTTGGCAGTGGGATTCCTAATTGCTGTGGCTGGTTTAATTGACTAAAGTATGTCTGCCATTTCAACCTTAGATGTAATTAATTTTATATAAGGACAATGTTTACATGGTTCAATACTGTAACAATTAACAATACTGGATTAATGCAAAACAAGTGAAGCTTAATGTTAATGATACTCAAATGCTAATTTAGGGTTAGAACTTGATGTGTAATCCATGGACTGCTCTTTACAAAAACAGAGCATCCCTAATGTCATTGTCATTAACACCATAGTTCTGGCCAACATTGTGGAATTTGATAGTAAATAGAACATTATAGAAGACCCAGTACAGTGGTACCTTAACTATTTACTTGGAGCTCTAAGACTAATCATTTAGTCTTGCTTCTACCATTCAATATTCATAACTGCACTGTTCCGACTTTGGTGCTTCGCACCCTGCTGACACTCAAATCAACATACCTCTCAGTCTCAGACTCTCACATTGTGTTCACTGTTCATTCAGTCAGTCCTACTGTCCTTAATCATAATGTCCTAAGAGTCCACATCTTAAGCGTGGTAACTTTTTCTTGATCTTACCAATTGTAGTACATCTACATCATTTATCAAAAGTAGGTCAAGTTTTAAAAATTGGAGAGCTGAGAGCATGAGAGCTGAGCTGGCAGCCAGTTTGGAGAGCTGAGAACATGAGAGCTGAGCTGGCAGCCAGTTTGGAGAGCTGAGAGCATGCCCTGATGGAGACAACTTGAGTCAGAGTGCACAGTGGGAAATAGGAGAGTTCTAGAAACCAGTTCATATTTAATTTTCAACTAAACTTCAGATTTCATTATGATTTCTATTTGATAATAGTGGTATGAATGGTTTCCATGACACTTCACTGGTCTACTCAACTGACTAGTGACTAGCCAGACTAGGTACCTACTCAGTACTCATTAAACTCAGAAATTAAAGAAGATTAAAAAATATCTTGTTTGTTCTTCTTCAGTAAAAGTATGTTCAAAATTCTGAACTCCTCCTGAACCTGAACTATATAATAATCAAAATATTGCAAAACTAAAAATATACAAATAGTTGCATAAATTTCAACTAGAGGCCATCAGCAACTGGCAATGATAGTCTAGGCCTATATGGGTCAGGCTGTCAGCTTGTGAAGTGTGAATGCCTTAGTTGCTAACTTGATTATGAAGTTATGAACTTATGACGTATGAGGAGTTCTCGACAGTCGAAACTGTTGATGTCACGGAAGCAGGCTCGTCAAAGCAGAAGAGCCGGCGTTCCCGTCTGAGTCAGAGATCGATGATCATGAATTATGATCGGTGCACTGCCTCATTGGCAATGGCAGCCTCGAGACAAGCCACAACAACCCCACAAGCACTAGGAGCTTCCGGCTTCGAAGTTTTCTCAGTTCTCACCACACCTATGACCTATCTATACTAACGATGTTGAATATCTAACTATAAATACGATATATATTTGTAAATTGCCCAAGGCAGGCACAGAGCAAAGAAACTTGCAGCCATCATCGTCCACAACTTGCTTTTAACTGAGCACTGACTCTCTCTTGAGAATAATTTAATTTGTGCGCCCTTATATAAATACATGAACTTTAGAACTCATTACTCCGCAACTACAGAAAAATCAGCAAGTTTTTGGTTCTTTCTCGACAAACTCGGAAAGACTGTGAATATCTCTCCAGGCTCCATCTATACGATAATACGAGTTCACATATTCAACTTTTATCATGAGTTTTATGTTCACAAAGAATAAAGAAGGTTTCAAGAATGAATGGAAATCTTTCATGTTTTGGAAACAACGATTGAAATGAAAACATTGCAAAATAAGACAATCAAATTTCTTACAATCGTCAATACCGTATGCGCTGATAATTTTCAAAAATCGTGACTACTCTTGTCCTTGATGATTCAACTTCAATGGGATGAAATAAATGATATTTTTTCGGAAAACATTCACCGAGTATCACAGGTACAATATTTTGGAGAAAAAAAATTGAAATTGTCTTCTTTATTGAAGCTTGACTGCTTGAGACATAATTTCAGTCCTTCCTCACATAACCTGAGAAGATAGAGTGATAAAGTCTCAGCTCAGGACACCGCAGAAGGCATTTGAACGATGCATTCATTGGAGCAGCAGCCGCATGGCAACTCAAACAGAGATCAAATGTCACCAGCCAATGGATATCCACGTGACGCGACTGTGATAGGACACAGAAATGATTCAGGCAGCTTCAGACTAACGAATTTTTTATATAATTCAAACATAAGAGATCGATTAGTCGATTACAAACCAAGTGTCAACTTCAAATGAAATAAAAAAGCTATAAGTAAAAATCAAGTGATACGGTGAACAACTGAGGATGTTCAAATAAACTACCATATAAAAGAATAGCACTACCAAGCTGGTCGAAGCGAATCGCTTCCATAAACACGTTCAGTTAAGAAAATAAATGCTACATCCTGAAGTTAAACTGGACTAGCCAGGGGTATATTCAAGCCCTGTCATTTTGTCCACGAAGGGAAGTGCCCATAAATTCAGGGAGGTAAAATTAGAGGAAAAATAGAAGCATAATACTAGTAATATCTAACTTATTGCGAATGAGTGAATTATGATCAATTAACAGAAATATAGAGGCCGTAGGACTAGAGATTCACAGTCCAGTCTCAGAACGCGTTTGCCTGTGGCCGACTTCTGTTGTAAAGTTTTAATTAATATTAACATACAACACTATAAGTTAACCGGGAATCCAAAGTGTATATATCTTTGAAGAATACTATCAGAGAATACTATCAGCCACGTTTAAAATTTTTCTAATTTTCAATATCTGGCTGCAAAATTATTACCTAATGGATTAGTAGTGTAGCTGTGTCAGCGTTTATTAGGCCGTTAGACCTGTCGCAGATTCTGAACGTCGCAGAACATTCAAAGCTTGTTGCGGCTCTCGAACACGCAACTCACTGCTCCAATTTTGCTGTGCTTAACCACTCGGCGTCATCGCCGATTTTAACCAGATCTGCAACAGGAAGTTAGGATCGAACCCATAGCTCATTGCTCCTAACCTAGTACTCTGCTGAACTGTAACGACTGGGCCACCCCCACACAACCAACATGCAATTAGGGTATTTAAGAGTGGCGACCAAAATTTTAAATCGAGTCTTCTGTCACCTCCCATCGCTGGTGCGAAATTCCAGAAGCTGCTTAAAACAAAGCGAATCAGCGCGTGAGAAAGTAACCATTCGATACTAATAATTTCATGCCCGAAAAATTAAGCGATTTTTTATTAGGATTTTTAGTTTGGTCCGAGTTCAGTTATTTCTTTTCAGCTCACATGAAACGCGTGCAGAAACAAATGTAAATAATTGAGCGAGACTGGCGACTAATTGGGTCACTTTGTTGCGCTGGATTGCGTAATTGGCAGGAATCCGTAACGAATCAACCTTAATGCGAATCTCTTTTAAGCCAGAAGTGGGAGGTTCTTCAGCGTGAGCGGCGCATGATATTTGAGTAGCAGAGAAAACCTGAATTCAGTCATAAGGCAGAGGCTGTTCCTATATATAAGCGCTGAACAAACGACAGAATTCAATAGTGCACGTCATTTGAGACACGTGCAGAAAGTTTAGCGCATCGAGATCATAGATCATGTCGCTTTCAAATTATTCAGCTCTACCGCTTTATCCATATGTAAAAATGTCAACATTTTGAATTCCACAATCATAATGTTCAATATATGATGTGATATTATGAGAAAATTTCGCACATTGTCATATAGGAGACGTTGGGTAGGCTCCAAGCAGAATTTCAAATCATTTGCCTAATTCGCTTCTGCCGCAGCATTAAATTGATCATTCATTCGCCACATCAGCGTTTTCAGCTTTCCACACCAGCATGACTGGTGAGAATGGCATGGTTCTTTGATAATAAGACGATTTCGACATAAGCATTATGTATTACTATTTCTGGCCAAACCCCTTCTTCATTTAGTATGCCAAGAGCAATAAGATATACTGCTATTTTTTTTAAATAATGAAACAATTATACACGTGTCGAATTTTAATTTTCTTGTGAAAAACTTCGAGTTCCGGTCAAACTCGGGGCAATGAAGCGTGTAAACACACTGAAGTGTGTGCAACACACCACATTGATGTGGTGCGCAGCACTTCACACCACACTGATGTGGTTCGCAGCACTTCACACCTCACTGATGTGGTGCGCAGCACTTCACACCACACTGATGTGGTGCGCAGCACTTCACACCAGCAGTCCCGTTACTTGACCTCAGATAATCTGGCGGGCTAGCGTCTGCATTCGGCCGTGCAGCGCTGTCGTGTTCAGTTCTGCCGTACCACCTCAACGAACGGTCCTTCGCATGGTAGTATCTCTACCGTGAAATGATGTGGTTATCAAATAATAATTGATAATGAAAATGTCAGTGATGGTTCTTTAATTTTTCTAGAAGTTTGTGAGTGCGGAAATCGTTCAAATGGATGTGATTAGATAGAACTCGTTCGATTCATCATTATTTGGCAGTAAAATCGCGTAAAAAGATTTTACTGATCTATTAAAATAACCAACATTTCTTTTATACGGGAGAATTTAGCCTGAATGCGTTTTATGCCAGTGATAATGCCCTGAAGCCTTTCACTTGCTTCTTGACTTATTCCCAACACCCGGAAATAAAATGAAAGAATCTAGCCCCAATTATTGTCCCCGGCACTTTGAAGAGTTAATTAAATCACAAAAATATAATCTTCCAACGACCACCCGCGTTTTCTCTTTAAAAGAGAGATCATGCGACGCTACGGACGACTCCAAATTGCAGCTCAGCCTCGCCACGAGCAGCGGCCACACGTCGGAGGGCGGCCAGCCTGCGGGACTGCGAGGCACCGGGCGCGATCAGAACTCTGCGGTTGAGGCACGAGCGTCGGCGCTCACTTTAGCAGGTTGTTGTAAGATGATTCTATCTCATATTTCATTCAGGTTCTTAACTACTTATGATTGAATAATACACTTTGTCTTACTATTCTATTTCATAATAGAATAGAATAGAAGTGGCACTGAAGAAATAGGCCCATGGCCTGTTGCCGATTCTTGAATTTTTCGTGACTTGATTCACAAGGGATCCGGCCTTTGGAACCCGATCTTTAAGTTAAGAACCCGATATATTCAGGTTCTTAACTATTTATGATTGAATAATATGTTATTTTCTTGTTCGATCATCTGTGTTCAATTTTACTTCTGGGTACTGTTGAGCATTGAAGTTGAAGCGATTTAATTATTAATTGAAACCATACATAATTTTTACTTCCAAATGGGAACTTCGTGTGAAAGAGATATTGCGATAACTATAAGTTTTACTCCCAGCCAAGAAACCAAAAAGTAGTTATTTTAACCGATATCACCAAATTATTTCCCGCTGAAGCTTTAGTTTGCACTTTTCCTCAGGAAGTGAGGTGCCTCGATGGTGGCCTCGCCAATGGAAGCCGTCACGGAGGACAAGTTTCCTTATTTTGTCAGTCGCTCTCTACGCCGCGGCCATTTTTATTTACGGCCGAACAGATGAAGAAGGAAATGAGCAACTAAGCCTCAGAGAGTGGGTCGTACAGGTGATCATGTCATATAGCGGTTCGATATTTCCAAATTCCTTTTACTTCCATAATTTTGGCACCATTTGATCACACATTTTTCACATTCGGTACAGTGATACAATTTATTCTCTCTTGTAAGTCTTCACGAAATTTTTCGTTTAGGGTTTTTGGTATCACACCCAATTATTGTTTTCTCATTCCTTTAAAGAGGAACTTATGAAAGCTACTTGCTATATTGAACTTTACAATTATGTGCTTCATTAGTTCATACATGCAGCACTACAGTCCAGACAATTCTAGACTAATCTTCCCACTAGGGAAAATTTCTTCGAAAATCATGGACCTATAATCATGTCATGCCACTGGATTGATTAATTTATACCAGCACAGTTACGCACCCTGCTCATCGACTGCGCATTCAACACTAGCGTATTTCCGCTAATTTGGCTTCGTTCACTTTCGTCTCATACCGAACAAAAATGCAAGCATCAAGTCCAGTTTAGTCATTTCGATATCATTTCAATCTTTATTCTCAAACGATTTTATGTCAGAATGAAGACGTGTTGCAAGCTGGGTACCGAGAGCGAGCTGCCCTGGCCAGAGGTGTATGCAGCGACCTCGGCGTGAACCAGCGCCGGCAACCGCACGGCTCCGCGCTGCTCACGGCGAACGACAGGCTCGCCCTCAGACGGTGAACTTTGTAACACTTTGTCCACGGGCACGTCAACCGTCATCAATGCTATTCGTAGCTGGAGGCTTGCTTACTTGAATTACTTTCAATTGACAGAGTAAACTCTTAGTCTTCGTTTGCATTGATTACTTGTCATAAATGCTATTCGTAGCTGAAGGTTTAGTTACTAATGCTACCGTCAGTAGACACAGGGTATGGCTAACCTTTTGTCTCCAAATAAATTAACCGTCTTCCGTTCGTTTCATATCTTTAGTCCTCCCGTACAAGATAGTAGACGACAAAGGATTGAAATATTCACAGACAATTTTTTTGGCAGTTCTTCATCTCACGTGATTAATTCCAGAGTGCACTGGGAGTTCATGTACTTCGCTAGGGTCGAAGGTCTGCTGTACTGCAAGGTGCCCAAAAGCGGGTCATCAACCTGGGTGTACAATCTACTAAAACTTGCGGGAGTGTCAGAAGAAAATCTCAAAACTGACGTGGGACTTCACAAAATTTTAAGAGACTTTTATCCCCGGTGGGTCATTGCTTCAATTCATGTGATGACAATATATAATAATCTGCCAACTATCATGGAGGGAAATGGCATTTTAAAACTATTGTGCAATTTGTGTAATTACATTTGTATATTTTCATGTAGAACCAGTAGCTACGCGTTACTATTGTTTACTATAGCAGGACGTAAGTCAGATTACGTCAGTCTTTACCTCGGCGCCTTCCTCCTCGTTTGTGACAATAAACTTACGAACCATTCAACCTTAAATTCCAACCCTACGGAATTAACAATTATATTAATAGCAGGGTTGCAGAATTACCGGTATTCACTAACTGCAAGTTCGATTGCACCACAGAGACATTTCAATACCACAATTCCGAAAGACATTTTAATGTGTAACGAAGTTCCGAATGTATCGCCATTCGTTTTTAGAACAACTTTCAGCACCATTTGAAGGTTTTCCTCATAATTCATTGATTTATGAACGATTACCGCACAATTATTATTATTATTAGTGTTTGATGTCTATGTTCGATAGCCATTCGTTCCCTTTTCTTCATACTCTACTGATATCTACTATGGTTTGTCAGTCCCAGCAGCCGACAGCAGAGCAAGTACAAGCGCAGTTTGAAGCTCCTCGTCGTTCGACATCCATTCGACCGCATTTTGTCAGCTTACAGGGATAAACTTGAGAACTATGAGCGGGATCTTCTTTATAGGTGATTATACTTGCTAAAATAAGGTATATTCGACCGCACTTTGTCAGCTTACAGGGTAAATTTGAGAACTATGAGCTGGATCTTCTCTGCATGTATCAATGCATATATTTTCTAAATACCGCAGCATGTCATTCTTTTAAATGTTTCTGAATTTCTCAGATTTTCTTGTCTAAAATAGCTTCTGTTGAATTTTGGCCGTGGAAAAATATTATAAACACTATTTTGAATTAGCTTACCTGCAAAGTTCAGAATCTTTTCACATTGTTTCTCGTATCTCACATTTCATTGTAATTAAAATTGAATTCATCATTTGTGATTTGGTTTTAAATTTTCCAGGAACGGATACTACCACAAGGTCTATGGTCGAGACATCGTCCGTGTCCACCGGAATGCATCAAACCTGGAGGACCAGAAGAGAATAGAGCCAACATGGCCAGAGTTCGCTAGCTACCTCCTGAGCACGCCAGCGTCTCAGTTCGACGAGCACTGGAAGCCCATTTACTTGATGTGCTCTCCGTGCGCCATGGACTACGATGTCATCGCCAAGATGGAGACGTTCAGTGAAGTAGGTTATGCTCTGCTTCCAGCGTGTAATAGTTGAACATGATCCCTAATTCCTAACCAAAAATTAATAATTATATAATTGTCACCAACTTGAGTAGTGAGTACAGGACGAGTAGAATTATGAAAAATATTGATGAGCACGAGTCATCTTTTACACACGTGCTTTGTTTTTACGAAAGTTTGCATATTTCCCACAAGCGCCAAAAAATGTTTTCACGGTTTAGTGCATACCGCTGCAATATAATGGACGGCTCATGAATATCTGCCCTTCAATCCAAGACCGTCTGAATCTGACGTCGCTCCCACATATCAAAAAGTGTACATTTTACAATAGTCACAACTTATCCCTGAACGCGTTGCATTTCCATATTTTCTCTTCTCGCCCGAGTACCTAGTACCGGTACCCATTGTCCATCGACAGTGGACAGGCACTTGATACGTTTAGAACTGATATGAGTCAGCTGTAACTAACAGCTAATAATTTTGACTTAAGGAGTTTAGAAACGGGGTTTGTATTAGCTGCGAGTATTCGCAGCTAGTATTTGTACGTCAAATATTATGATGGAATAAAATATTTTTCAGATGCGAGTAGGTGATGCGTTTGCGTCTGTAGCAGTTGCAGTTCACAGGTTGGTTATTTGCGGTCTAGTATCGGTAGTTATGGGTAGTAGCGCTTCGGATTGCTGCAGCCGTAGTGTGTGTTTGTGCGGCTCTGTATCCTGCTTCAGGCAAGTGTTTTTTAATATTATGAACTATGTCTTGTCCCAGCAACGAAGGTTGTAATAATGTCAAGAGGTGTTCAGATGATATTGAACTGTTCTTATAGATATTCAAAAAGTTGCGATCTACTGTGGAATGTACGTCACAATGAATATTCAAACAAAAACTAATTGAAAAAGTAGTGTTTTGAAACTCAGCTAAGGCTTTATTAGGTCTCTCACTTACACTCTACGCTGATCTACAAAGTTTTCACCCTCCTCACCGAGATATGCCACTAACTGCTTCGTCAAACGCCTCCTTAAACTCATCATTACCGTTGCGTTCCATATTCCACCATGCACAGACCCAACTCAACGACTTCCAGCGACGCACTGGCACTGACAGTCTGGCACTTGCGGACTGTTCATCAAATACTTTCTTCGTGTATAAGCTTTTAGCCGGCGAAACTCAGGGCGTGAAAAATCGCTGCAAAAATTAGCCTCGTGTAAAAACTTTTATACGCAACCCGTACGACGCTACTTGTTCTTAGAGGCGATTCAATGATGTGCCTTTTGTATTTTATTGATGTACAATTGAAATGCGCCTGCCGCTAATTGCACTCAGAGCGTTTTAATGATATGACTGGTTTCTTGTATTTACTAACCGCTAACGTAACTCGTAACTCTCTACTTGTACCTAGAGATGTTTTGAATTCCGATGACCCGGCTTGTGATTTGTTCGCCTTCAGGACACGCAGTACGTGATCAACGAGCTTGGCTTAGCGGAGCGACTGAGCGTCGAGTGGATCCACGCATCAGGCAGCAAACAAACATCGGACCTGGCGACGGCCTATTACTCGCAGCTCACCAGACGGCAGGCAAGATATTGGGGTAGCGAAGACAATGACTCGGTGGTTTTCAAACTCAAGGTAACATAATCACTGGGGGCAATTAATCCATTTCTTGAGGCAAGGGAGTACTAGAACAGAACGCAATGCATACTTATGAATGTTGATTGTTGTGAAAAATTTTATTGTGTAGCGGGGAAACAAGTTAGGAAGCAATTGCGCTACGGAGAGAAACCAACTGATGCTTTATTCAAATCCTTTGTGTCAATCACAGATACAACTGGTTGATACCATCTTTTATTTACTCTGTGTTCCTCAAGATGGTATCAACCATTTTAATTTACCTTTGCTAAGTGTACCTTTACCTAAGATGAACTAGAATTGATCTTCACTTTTTCTTTGCAAACCGCGGCGGCTGTGACAGCAAGCGGACGTGTGCTGCGGAGCTCAGTTCGATCCCAAGGTTAATCTGTAACTTTTGCCTGTGTGAAAACTTGATACCCTTTCTTTGCAAACTATGTCGTGCGTCGGTATAAGCATGTGTATTTTTTCCAAGAGGATTATACTTTGAGGAACTTCAACGGGAAATGTTGAAGCCTCAACTTCCGTTGTTGGTGACCATCACAGTTCCATCACCTGTCATTCAGTGACTGGCTAACTCAATTTTAATTTGCACGTGGCTGTATTTGGGTATACGTTGATAGGCTCAGTTCAATCCCGGATTTTTCACTACTCAACTAATGCCTAGTTCTAAATTCGACACCCGACTGATGCAAGCTGCGCTGTGTGTCAATGTTAAATTTTTAACCGAGAGGAATATACTATGCATATTCTTTTAAGTCTCAACGTCAGAATGTCGGGCTGTGAAATCTTGATTTAAACGTCCGTTACTGTTTTTGCAACACTTGATTCGTCAACTCGATCCCTCAGGAGGGACTTATGACGCGTGTCTGTGCTCCTCAGAAATCCTATGGGATTTCACGCTCCTCGCGCGGTGTCTGACTGCAGGTCTCAGTTGTGGGGTGAAGTTAATATGTAGGTAGGATTCCTTACATTCCCCTTCTCTGTCTCTCTCGTGTGGGCGGCCGACGTCCCGTGTAAGCGACCTCTTATTCGAGTTCCTTAGTTTCTGTTGCTTCTCATCCGCCTCTCCTTGTCACTTCGTCTCTTTGCGATGCTGACGCTGCTTCTTTCGAGCCAGCTTCAGCGGGATGGATATTTGACACCTTCCGCCCCTTGTGGGTGATGAAAGGTTTTTGACTTGAGAATCTTTCGATAATTGAGACCTTCTACCTCTTGGTGATGTTCATCGTGACTTTCGGTGCGAGATAGCTAAATAGCTGAAGCACTAGTAAACATGTGGTCACTAATCTAACTAACTAAACAGGTTAACTTAAGGTGAATCGGTCTGCGAGAGAGACGATTTACTATCGTAACCCCTACGGATCCCTCGCATGTCTTAACGAGGGATCCGTGCGAGCCGAAGGAGGCGTCCTGCCGCCGCCTATCGGGCAGTGGTCGACAACGGTGCATAGCTTGTCACTTGTAACAGGCCGTAGCCACATGCCACGGCGGCAGTCACCTGAACTAAACTCAACCTCTACAAGTACTGCTGCTGGACACCGGCCTATGCCAAACCATGTCCCTTATTGCCTGCTCGCGTTCACGTTGATCACCATTCTAAGCTGTCGTTTCGACGGTTAAAATGCAGCTGGCCCAAAAGACGGGCGTTGAATAACAAGGTTGATTTTTTTTTACATCCATCGCTCGCACTTATTCGATATCGTCTTTCTGGTCGAGATATTTGGAAAAAAAAAACAGAACTTGCCAGTGCAGATCCCAAATCGTATCGGTCAATCTCCAACCTGTCTATTTTGTCTAAAATTCTGTAACGCGTTGTGGCACGACAGCCAAATAACCATCTTCAGCGAATCGATCTCTTGCCTCCAATCGACGGGAATCGTGGTGCTAAAGATGCTTCCAGATATTCTGCGAGCAGTAGACCGCAGCGACATTGCGGTACTGTCTCTACACTGTCTCGTTTGACACGGTCAACCACACCACCATATTACGTCGATTCGTGCGGCACAGCACTAATTCTCGCTTTATTGTTAGATTTACTTCATTGTTCAGATTAGAATTTTATGTGCAGGTTTACGGTTTGCTGGAGAAGTATGCGCTTGACTTCGAGCTCTTCGGCTACGATCCAGCTCACTACATCCAGGCCAGTCACGCCTGACGATCCAGCTATTCTAATAATTTATATACCAATTAGCGACTATAACTAAATAACACATTTTTTTTTTAATTTTCCTGTTATTTATTAAGGTGAAACAATACATTAACCTTATTGCTGCTGTGTTGAGAATAAAAGGTAGTGAAATGAAATATTTACTGTCATTTAAAAACATCGATGCCTTCACAGACTCAAGATAATTTATGATAGTGAATAGAACTACATTGCCAGAACACGAAATTATCTACACTTCACGATTACCTAGAGCTAAATATTCGACCTCATATTACATGCTTATAGTTTCAGCTGTTAGAGAAACAAGGATAAGTTAGCCACACCGCTTAGGATGGAACTGGGAACTCCTTGCTTGAAAACCGGCTTCAAACCCCTCCAGTTGAGTAAATAAAATACACTGGGGTTGGTAAAAAAATTGTAGAAATTAACATAGAGTCTTATACCCAAATGAAGTGCTTGATATGCACCAATCAAGACAATGCGGTTATAAGAAACCATTTAAGACGGATATGCGCCTCGCCTAAGAGGCCAGATGGAAATAAAGCTACTTGAAATACCTACAAGGAACGTAAAATACACATCAGGAAACATGAACTGAGCGTTGAGGACCGACACTCGATGCTACCAATGCAGAGGAATGCGAGACATTCTGCCTCCCAGCCAATGTATCACATTCCATCAATCAATACAATAGCTGATCATCTTGTAATTGTTCATTGCTAAAGATGAAGTTGGTTGGGAAGTATCCGTTCCTTTAAGGTTTTTTCAAACAACATCCCCCTTTCCTGGTGGCATCGTTTCTCAGAGATATGAAATTATTTTAGAAACTAAATATCAGCGAAGGAACAAACTGTACATATATTAAAATAATACATGGCCTAATAATTTTTTGATGGTCTCGTTTACATGGTGTAAATAATTACACTGCCGCATTCAATACTCAGAAGCAATGCATAGCAGTCGCCGTGGAGTTTGCTTGTGCTTCTCACTGCAAGCATTTGCCGTCACTGCGCATAACAGATGTTCAATAGCGTTGCCTTGGGGGTGTGGCCCCGTGACAACGAGCTTACCTGTTACAACGCAACTGACCACGATCCCGTGACAACATTGACCAAGATCCCGTGACAACATTGACAAAGATCCCGTGACAACGCACCTGACCACGACCCCGTGACAACGCACCTGACCATGATCCCGTGACAACAAAGCATTAACAATGGGGTCGGTTCAAGTGCACGCACACTAATGGGCCCCTACGAATTCCGACTAAGAACTAAAATCACAGGACGATCAAGAAAATGGCAATTATGTACATCAAATAAACGACCTGACATGTCCCTGCCTACAGTAAATCAGCAGCTTTAGTATCTTTCCATTATTTATAAACTAACATGACTATTGCCTCACGTTTATGTCAGTCCAGTAAAGTGTTCGTCGCGAGCTATGAGTAATCGCTGATATTTAACGTCTTCAGGGCTCAACAAGCACTGCCGTCCTCAAAAGAATCAATATACAAATTTAGCTATGATCATCTTTATTGGCATCTTCTATCGAATGGCGAATGATAACATTGGCTCCATGAAGTGCAGAACATATACAGCCTAGAGCATACGGATTACAGTTATTGCTAAACCCCACCGATTGCGACCGACGCAGATCTAAGGCTGGACATTTCGACGACAAATGTGTCTTAGTAAACCTTGAAATACATTCAGCAATACGATGGCTCATCTAAGCAGCAAAAAATAGCCCTTACGAGAAATAAATTTAATAAATAACCGTGACTTTCCCATTGACCGGCAGTAGTTGCTGGCACTCCGAAAATGCGTTCAAATACAGTTTTACTCGATTTAACGGACGCTTGCGAGATACTAGCGACTAAAGCGCTCGAACAACTAGCATTCTAGTGAAGAGACGCTCGAGACACTAGCACTCTTGTGAATAGATGATACAAATTATTTGGTAACAAGAACAGGTTCACTGGACGCCACTAACCTATAACAAGTAACGAGCAAAGGTAAATATTTTTCCGCAAGCCGCCCCCACGGTCAAAAGTAAGACATGCGACACGCTTGGAGACAGTAATACAGTTCATTAATACATGCATCTCACATACAAACATATAGCAGCACGTGAATTACAGCTGCCACAGAAGGTTATTCGACACACACAAACAAGGTTACTCGCCTCGCCATGCAGGCGCTGCTCGCTGCAATATAAACTCGTGCTTCGCACAACGGAGAAGTTACACTTCAAAATGTCGACACCAGGAAGAAAAGAAACAGAGATCAATATTCACAACATTGTCATTCTATATAGGATGTGCTGAGACGCTTTGCTGGCACCACAGCTGGGGTAGGCATTAAAATAGTCAGAAGACCAAAGTTCTGCAAAGTCTTGAAGAAGTTAAATAGAAATGGGACGGCTTCACCGCTGTCAAGCGTGTCTCACTGGCACGTGTGACGTCAGGAGCTTAATTAGGCGTCACCATGACACTTGTGACGTCAGGAGCTCAGTTTCGATAATCAGTAAGAGTTTGCAAGCGGAAATACACCATTACCAAGTTCATTTTAACGAGTTTAATTAAATCTCATACGACGGCGGAAGAAAGCGAGCCAGACAGCGGGATGCTCAGTCAAGTTAACTCTTATAACAATACATAATACAGCCGTAAGCATGCAAACGTAAGTACGACGGAGTAAGACGGAGCGTACATATGCAGCGTACCACACACTAAACAAGGGAGCAAAGACCTATCATACAAGGTCTATACAAGAGACGCAGCACCGCACTAATGCAACACACACGCAAGCGGTGGAGTTGTGACGAACCGGCACGCTTCAGACATCAGCGACGGGGGGCAAGGAACAATTCAACTGAATTTAAAACAAAACCTTAATTCAACGTCAGCTACAATCGATTGATTTTGATACGGTTTCCAGTTCTTCAATCAATTATCTAGCATTACTAAACTTGGTTGGTACGCCGAAAATCTGGACAATCAATTATGCAGCCTTGCGTAATTAGTAACGCCAGTGAGCTGGACTAACTTATTTATAACTTGATGACTAGGAATGTACCAAACTATTACATCGCCAGATGAGTACAAGTATGATGGAATCGACGCCTATAAGACATTGGATTACTACCAGCAATGTACAATGAAATTTACCAACGACGTACTTACATTACCTCACAGAGAACATTAAGAGAAGCATGCGTGTTACAGAGCTCAAGAAATGCTGAGAAGCGCGCTCGTGGGAACACACATTTCTGCTTCGACCGTCAATGCGAACTATAACCGCAATAATATCAAGATAAGATTAAGTTACGTGCAATGTACATTATCATGCAGTGGGGCAAAGAAGAGCAAATACAGGGAAGGAAGAGCTAAGAGATAAAGGGAGGAAAGAGAAAAAAAAGAGAAAGAAGAGCAAATGGAAAGAGTAGCAAAGAAAGAAAAGCGAGGAGAGATAGGAGAGCAAAGCTCAGCTTTCAAAGAGGAGTAAGTCTAGAGCTTTAGTTCTTATTTAATTAACAGTAAAGGTTTCCAACGAAGAATAGCTTAGATATCAATTGAATATTAACTTGTTCGTGCCTGAACAGATATAAGTATCTATCAGTTTCTAGAAAAATTAGGGTTGGGAGGATAACATTTCTCATGTCTTCATTCTTTAAAATTTTTTGTCTGGAGGTCTGGGGTACATGCACACTAATCTACCACAATCGATATATTTTCAGATAATAAAATTGCAATATAGACACCAGGAGTTTTTAGAAAAGATTTAAAATATAAATAAATATGTATACTTCGTGTTAAAATTTCAATTCCAATCTATGTCGATGCACAAAACTTCTCCTTGGCTCTCAAGCTTAAATCAATCACCGATACAAACACAAGCAAACATCAGCCGCATGCCTTGCAAAGATCATGATCTATAATGTGCAACTGCTTGGACATTTCTTCGTTGCTAATCAAATTCATAATAAATGAGGCAGTGAGTACATGATAAAAGCAAGCAGACAAAGAAGAGCAGAGATGCACTTCAAAACAATTCCGCACACCTGGCATATATTCCTTGTCCGACTTATAGATACAACAAAGCCTACACCAGCTGACGTAAAACTATGCAACCAAACAAAGGGTAAAAACCCCATCACTCGGGCGCCAACACCGCAGTCGGACGTCGATACTCGGGCGCCAACGCTGTAGCCTGATACTCTGGCGCCACAAGCGGCGGTTTAACCAACTGCACGTGAGTGCTCAGACCAATATTTCCTATAGTTAGGACAAGACATTATTGCGATATGCGATGCTTTTTAGATAGAATCGCCAACATTCGCAGACCAGTGAACAACCAAGTCCTTAAATGGCGAATAATCACCAGTCAGCGGGAAGACGGAGAGCTTTTTTGGAGGAAAAAAACAATTCTATGGAGTCAGACAGAAACATATCATAGAGTTGAAATTTTCTGCAGACTCCGGAATGAAGTGCAGAAATTAAAGAAATAAATCACGAAAAACTAACGATATTCATAATATATTCTTCTAGGGATCTTTACTAAATACATGTACAATTTTTCAATGTGATTTGGAAGATTTTCCTATGAGAACACGACATATTTAATGATGGTTTCGCTACGTTCTTCGAGAACATGAATGCAAAGTCTCGGACAGCGAGAACGAGCTCCTAGAACAGGAATGCTGGAGACCTGCTAAAATTATTCAGACGAGACTGCACTGAAGGGACGTAAACGGTGACTTAAAGTAGGAAGGAAACGAGTGAATGTGATGAACTATCCCGAGGCCACCGGAGCGTCCGTCATGGCTGCGTACGGGTCATCGAGTCTTCACAGGCCTCCTGTAACAATAACCAGCATTAGTGGCGGTAAGAAAACAACGTTAGTGAAGGTAACATTAGTAGCTGGGACCTACAATGGCATCCCAGCACCCACGGACAAGGACCGCCGCACACAGCACCACACAAATTTCAGATAATTACGTCGGTATCGTGTTGCTACAAGGAGCTACATTATTAATTGAAGAAGTGCAACAAGAGGTATCAGGGTAAAACGTAAACTAATGGGGCTGCTCGATTGACATGTAATTGGGCAGACTGAGGCTAAAGTCTTCCAATTTTCACGTTAAAATCAGTACCGCCCCCTGATTCCATTGCCGCTTAGGAGGGTTAGGCAACACCGGGAGCAGCAGGGCATTTTTCTGCACCGTATCTGTCCTTAATCTTTGTATCTGCGCATCACTGTCTTCGTGATCTCCTGTACAAGCGAGAAAATGTGCATTATTTTTGAGGCGAAGTTCGGCGCCCGAAATAAAACGTCATTAGAAGCAAGAGTCCAATCAACAATTAGAAAAGATCAAGGTGCATTTTATGTGGGCAGACAATAGAGTTGAAGCAATCAGAAGCGACCGGCCAGACTATTACTCTAGAATCTAGCTAGAAATCTAATTACTCTAGAATCTAGCAGGCAGGCTTCCTCACTATCATCACTACTTGGCCCATGCGGGTAGCTGCTAACCCTCTTGTAAAGAAGGAAGGGATCATTCCCGTGTCATTATGTACCATCTACCTTAGGAGATCTACTTAAGGGAAAAATCCTTACAAAGTTAAAATGTTGAACTCGAGTCCCTGGCTTCCTTGATAATCATGTTCAAAAATATATTTCCATCCAGTGCAAGACATTCCTAAATTTTACCAAAAGTGTTGATTTCATTTTATAGAAGAATCCCCAAAGTGGTTTATAATTAGAGAATTTCTTCACACGAAACGTTTAGTAAATTTATGCACTTACTATTGACATCAGTTTTGGGCTGCCAGGAAACGCCTAAACTAAATTTCAGGTGAAAATTAATAAGAGGAATTTGAGTACAAAGAGCAGACAATGGCCAAGACGGACAAGACTTGAGGTGCCATTCCCTACGCAGGAGATGAAGTTGCCTGAAGGAGTTCGTCACGTGCAGTCGTAAGGCACTACAGGACCTGGAGGAGTTCGTCACGTGTAGTCGTAAGGCACTACAGGACCTGGAGGAGTTCGTCACGTGCAGTCGTAAGGCACTACAGGACCTGGAGAAGTTCGTCACGTGCAGTCGTAAGGCACTACAGGACCTGGAGGAGTTCGTCACGTGCAGTCGTAAAGCACTACAGGACCTGGAGGAGTTCGTCACGTGCAGTCGTAAGGCACTACAGGGCCTGGAGGAGTTCGTCACGTGCAGTCGCATGGCACTACATATGACATGGAGCTGCAGCTTCTACTTCTGACACCAGATGCCGTCACTCTCACACGCTGCACGCTACCGCAATCAACAACTACAAGGCTGCACGATTGCGCCACATCAATAAGAAATAAAACTAAAGAGACTGGTAAATAACGCAAGTCGCAACAGGCTCATTCGTCTCCACTCGAATCTATGCTTCGAAAAAAATATACCATCAAAAAAGTTAGTGCAGATATTTTAAAAGTTTATTCAGAAGCCGAGGTCCAACAATCGACACAAATTCTTCGATTCAATTGCAACCTTCAACTGATGAACAAAAGAATGCAAATTTAAATTGATGAAGTTGTGAACGACAGAACTGTCGTTCCCAAATTCACTTGCTTCGAACTATTCACGTGTAGGAATATACTATCAGATGTTCTTATCGTTCACAAAAATGTGCGAGACAGCACGTATCAAGTAATCCGTGTCATTCACACGACAGCTGAACCAGTAGGCTGCTGGACGTGACGTAGCTAGCCAAGATCAACAGTCGCTATATTTTTGTTCGGCAGTTGTTAGCTGACCGTGACCCTGAGCAGTCAGCTGAGTGCTACGAAGGCAAACAAGCTAGTAGCTGATGGCGGTGATTTTTGAAAGCCTACGTTTGCTGCCTTTTTTGTCATGCTACCTACAGCCAATGTCTTCTGCTGTCGCCTCGCCCATGTGAATTAGAACTTTTCCTGACATCCATGCTTTCATGCTGTGCAATAGACAGTGGAATGTCTCGTATTTTTAACGCTTCTGAAGAGATTTTAGTCGGAATTTGAGCATAATAAACTATTTCAAGTGTGCTTCTTTATGATTTCAATCCCTTGCCGTTGAAACGGCGAAGGGGCAATGTTACGTATCCATAAAAACGGCACTTGATTGAAGGGTATACAGAGGGCATACAAGGCGGAATTAAATGAGCTAAGTTGACTGGAATTAATTCTTTATCGCCTTGGACGTGAGTTGCAAGCGTCCGCCCCTGACATCAGAGAATAATAGACTAACAATGTTCAGTTAACTAGTAGCAGCTCAGGCCGGTGACAAGTAAATAATAAAATGAACAATGAATAGTAAACAAGTTCGAGGATCAACGCAACTTTGGCAGAACAGACTATCACATCACACTCGTAGTAAAATTAATAAACGAAGGATACAAGTAAGTCTTTCACTTACGGCTTGACTGAGCGGCCGTTCAGTAATTCGAGCCCGCACCTGCACGATCAAGTAATCGTCTCATTCAAACATTTATTGATCTCATTTTCTTATAATGAGTCAGTAATTCAGTGTAGCTCCTGCACGATCTGGTAATAGTCTCATTCAAACATTTATTGATCTCATTTTCTTATAATGAGTCAGTAATATAACGAGTCAGTAATTCAGAGTCGCACCTACACGACTCCAGCCCCACGATTATTTGAAAGCCCAGTATTTTGGTTAACAACCAGTCAGTGCAGGCCGATGGGGCCGTGTGAAGAATATCTTAATTTATACAAGGAGCCTCAGCTCTCGTAGGAAGCAAATACAAGAGAATAATCAGCAACCATCTAACTTATAACTCTGCGGCTCAGGGTAAGAGATATGCTTAGTAAGATTTCATTGAAGAATAAATTAAAATGAAAAGTATGCAACGAAAGTTTCAAGGGCGGGCACCAAGAAACAGGAGAGTTAGTAGCTAAGAAGAATTTTATTGAGGCTACGGAGGCACGCAACGTGTAGCTACGTGGCTCGTATGAACGCTCTTTTCTCAATTATGATGAGTTGCAATGACAGGCTCAAATAAATGAAACACAGGACTTAGAAACGGGGAAGGACAGAAATAAAGTTTCGAAAGACAAATTATTCAAGGAGAAGAGTAGGAGACGAATTGATTAAAGGAG
Source organism: Hyalella azteca (assembly GCF_000764305.2). Classification (NCBI taxonomy): domain Eukaryota; kingdom Metazoa; phylum Arthropoda; class Malacostraca; order Amphipoda; family Hyalellidae; genus Hyalella; species Hyalella azteca. The sequence continues at coordinate 45,205 of NW_025939953.1, forward strand.
AAAGCTGAGCAAGTCGAAACGAGACATAATAAGCGTGACCTCTCGGGAAATAAATGCAAGACCCAGGATTTGACAATAAAACAAAGAGAAAGCTTCCTTGCCGAGAAACATCATCTCAAATGATCGAGATGCTGGTGAGAGCTGGTCACGGGTAACCTACATTGGCCATAACTAACATGTCATTAAAACATGGCAGAGATGACGACGCACGTAGCATGCGAACTAATACACCTCAGCTCCCGTAGAGTGGCCCGCTGGGGCAGGGGCTGCACGTCACCAACGTCTCGACGGTTTTGTACTCTTATAGTACCCTGACCACGTCACCCGCCTGCTGGTACTGTGCCCTGACCACGTCTCCCGCCTGCTGGTACTGTACCCTGACCACGTCACCCGCCTGCTGGTACTGTACCCTGACCACGTCACCCGCCTGCTGGTACTGTACCCTGGCCACGTCACCCGCCTGCTGGTACTGTACCCTGGCCATAGTGCCGCCACTAAACTCTACAATAAACTGGGCAGAAGTCACTACAAAAATACACAGAAGTGATGAGCAACGGGGGTGTGGGTAGGCCGAGAACCGGACGTGTGAGCGCGCTGCACAGCGGGCGTGTAGATGAGTTATTCGCCTGGCGTGTAGTCGAACAACACACCTATGGCGGCTACAGACCTGGTGTGTTGGCTAACTACACACCTATGCAGACGAGCAACACACCTGTGTGGACTACAGACCTGGTGTGTAGGTGGGCTGCTGGGCCGAGTTGAGCGAAGAGTTTTCGCTGGCGGCCTTGAAGGGGTTGCTAGGAGGGGTGGGCTGCCCCGGTGCCGGCATCGCGTACACTGGCTGCTGGGGAGGCTGCTGCTGCCCCGCCCTGCAACACAAGAGACGTGTTACTAACTCTGTAACTTGAACACGTGATGACACACGTGCATGATGTCACACATGCATGATGCCAGGCACACAGCGTACGTATCTCATGCCCATAACATCTAGTACAGGCAGCGTACATATCTCATGCCCATAACATCTAGTACAGGCAGCGTACATATCTCATGCCCATAACATCTAGTACAGGCAGCGTACGTATCTCGTGCCCATAACATCTAGTACAGGCAGCGTATGTATCTCGTGCCCATAACATCTAGTACAGGCAGTGTATGTATCTCGTGCCCATAACATCTAGTACAGGTAGTGTACCTATCTTGTGCAGGCAACACACATTCATATCAACAGTTTTGAGAAGAAAAGAAAAAGGAAAATATCATGAAGATAATATGAAGGAAAAGACAGAAAAAGTACATGCCAAGCTATCCTACTCTCAATGGGACATTTTAATTCAATTGATGGCCTCATCGCATAGAAATCATAGAAGGCGATTGGATCCCAGGTTAAAATTAACCTTTGGAAGGCCGCCTACCTATGGACCATTTCAAATGGCCGCCGACTAAGTAATGATATCAAATGGCCGCCGTCTAAGTAATGATATCAAATGGCCGCCGACTAAGTAATGATATCAAATGACCGCCGACTAAGTAATGATATCAAATGACCGCCGTCTAAGTAATGATATCAAATGGCCGCCGACTAAGTAATGATATCTCAAGCACAGAAGCTGTCAAGTAAGCCAAGGCCAAAGAAGCAACACCAGGCAGCAGGACAGACATTCGGGCAAGCGGAATACTCTATAAATAAGCTCGCTGATATTCCTGCAAGGCACTAAACAACAGGATAAGTGATAAGTAAGACATGTACCTGTTCTAACAAGGCACTAAACAACAGAATACGTAAGGCTAGCTGATATTCCTGCTAGGAACCAAATAGCAGGATAAGTGGATAAGTAAGGCATGTACCTATTCTAACAAGCCACCAAACAACAAGATAAGTGGATAAGTAAGGCATGTAAATATTCTAACAAGTCAACAAATAGCAGGATAAGTTGATAAGTAAGGCATGTAACTATTCTAACAAGGCACTAAACAATAGTATACGTAAGCAAGTCACTAAATACTCTGACCTAAGGCCAGTTGTGCAGTGCAAACGTCTACCTTGCATGTCACGATCATGTACACTCAGACAAATACATCAGGAGAGGAGGCATGCAAGCAAACCCTTTCGAGTGGCGCTGCCAGAGACGTCGATAATTAACACGATACAAGATTGTGGTTAGTTATTAATGGTCGCGGTTGTTGGTCTGAGATATATTAACTGAATATAGCGAGTTGGTTGGGTGGCGGGGGTTAAGAGTATGGGAGTAATTGATGAATATCGGAGCTAGAATAAGATTATTTTCTTATAGAAAAGTCTGTTTGGAGCGAAAATTTCGAAAACGAGGCTCGCTGGATACAGTGAATGCGAGCTAAGCCTGAGACTCGCTAGATCGACACGGTCTCCGGCAGCGCCCTGAAGCAGGTCACGTGAGGTGTTGAGTGCCGGGGACTACCTGAACGGGTTACTGGCGGGGGCCACACCCGGGCCCTCACTGGCCCACTGCTGGCCCCCTGCCGCCGCTCCCGCAGCCTGACCCGCCCTGTTAATGGCGGATGCTTTATTGGGCCGATGCTTGGGCTCAACTCTTTTGTCTAGGGATGTGCACTAATTGCCATTAATGCCTGCATAAAGTCCTGACATAAATCAGAACAAGAGTTATTGCACTGACGCGTACCACACGCACGCCTCAGGTGTCGCGTGGACAACGCGGCGCTTTAAAGAATAAAACTTGCGGGTGGTCACTTCAGTCGTGCACACGACGTGTGCTCTCGCTCTCTGCTCTCATCAGAAAATGCATACAGAATATACACTAATTCAGAAATATAGTGGTATAAGTGAACACAAACAAATTCACACAAACCAATACGTGGAATGCATCAAGTAAGGAAGAACACACACAAATTCACACAAATCAATACGTGGAATGCATCAAGTAAGGAAGAACACACACAAATTCACACAAACCAATACATGGAATGCATCAAGTAAGGAAAATAGAGCGACCAACGAGGCGTTCTTTTAACCAGACAGCGACGGAGGAGAGCGTCTGATGCTGCATCAGCTGCTGACGCACGAAACACAAGAAGAAACTTTCGTTTCGGGGGATACTTGATAAGTATCCCCCGAAACACAAGAGCGTTTCGGGGGATACTTGCAGGTGCTGCACAGTCACCATCGCAACACTGCCAGAGAAGTGTTGCCGGGACACATCACAACTCAGGCATGCACCATCACCACCACCTGAGGTACATCATACAGGCATCACCCAACACCTAACTCACTTCATAGAGGCATCATCACCACCTGAATCATATCATACAGACATCACCACCACCCGAGGCACATCATACTTCACCACCACCAGCACCTCTACCACCACATAACTCACTTGAACGGGTTGCTGGTTGGTTGCTGCGTCACGGGCTGGCCGCTTCCACCACTTGCTCCACCACGAGCTGCCTCCTCCTCCAGCTCCTCCTGCACGCCGCATACATTTCAGTCAGAAATTACAGAAATAAATTGATCCAAACACCAACATTAAAGTTATCAAACATGCGGCGATGAAGCAAAACTTACGAGGTTGTTGGAAAACTTGTCCCTCAGCCGCGATATATTCAACTCAGGCAACGTGCGCGGTCACATAGTTAAAGGCCAAGCTGTTGACATCCTTTAGGTAATGTTACGTGACATTGCGTGTCATAATTCTGAGAGGAGGTGGCTCATTAACTTATGTTGTGAGAAGATGTGGCTCATTAACTCATATTGTGAGAGGAGGTGGCTCATTGACTCATATTGTGAGAGGAGGTGGCTCATTAACTCATGTTGTGAGAAGATGTGGCTCATTAACTCATATTGTGAGAGGAGGTGGCTCATTAACTCAACTGTGAACAATGATTGCGTGGTGAACAGTTGTGAACAATCATTGCGTGGTGAACAGTTGTGAACAATCATTGTGTGGTGAACAGCTGTGAACAATCATTGTGTGGTGAACAGTTGTGAACAATCATTACGTGGTGAACAGTTGTGAACAATCATTGCGTGGTGAACAGTTGTGAACAATCATTGCGTGGTGAACAGTTGTGAACAATCATTCGTGGTGAACAGTTGTGAACAATCATTGTTAAGGGAACAGCTGTGAACAATCGTTGTGTGGTGAACAGTTGTGAACAATCTTTGTGTGGTGAACAGCTGTGAACAATCGTTGTGTGGTGAACAGCTGTGAACAATCGTTGTGTGGTGAACAGCTGTGAACAATCGTTGTGTGGTGAACAGCTGTGAACAATGATTTCGTGGTGAACACACACCACTAAAGGAAAACATGTAGGTAAGTGCAGCGCTATTCAATAAGGTCATGCAGAGAATCATAGCTAAAAGAGCTCCAATTAAAGAGAGAACAAATAACTGGTATAGAACTGCACGATACTGCGTGCCAGGCAGCAGGCAAACCCAAGCGTTACTCCACACAAATACAAGATAAATGAACAGCAGGAGCATGTGGCGGCGCTGCGTTATATAGCAGCATGAGACGTAGCGATGCTGTCCAGAGACTTCACAAGAAACATTACGGGATCAGTCCTCCTTAGCAGGGCAGGGTTCAGACATTCCAGACAACACAAATACAACTAAGCAGAGATGCACCGCAGCACATGCAGCGCCATCACAGACATCACAACTGGTGTCACAGCAACACGCGTTACACTAACAAACAAGGCACATCACAACGAGCCATTAGCCACACTACATCAAGCCACTAGCCACATCACTACATGCACACCACTACAAATATGCAATGTTGGAAATGTCCAACTCGCTCAGATCGTCCGCATCACTCATGTTGATAGGTACGGGGTGAGGGAGTGTGGTGATAGGTAGTAGGGGGTAGGGAGTGTGGTGATAGGTAGGGGGGTAGGGAGTGTGGTGATAAGTAGGGTGTGAGGGAGTGTGGTGAGGTTCGTAACTATCAATGAAAGCACGCGTTTGTACCGCAGCCACAGGCAGATGCCCTCACACGCACAGCCTGGACTGCCGCGATGCTCTAGGGCGGCGACCAGGGCCTATACTTTCAAAAAAAGTTAAGAGATCGTAAGTTCATCAGCCAATCATAGACGGTCTTTTAAGTAAAATCCACCAATCATAGACAAGAAGATAGAGCTTAAGTACTTACGTTCCCTTAGCGAGTTTTGAAAGTATGGCCCCCGGGCGCAGCACCAGCACGCCGCGCCGTTCTTATACTGGCGCATCGAGCGCGGAGCTTTACACGTCATTTGTACAACACAATATTGCGAGGAAATTAATGTCCAGAAGATTAAATACTTCACCTTTTTGACGCAGAATAGCATGGCTAGCTCATCGGTTGTGGTTGTTGTAGATACTCTTTGAATTGGTAAATTCCATTCAAACAATGCACTACGATGGGCATGACTACATTCGGGCTTCATTGCTAGAGATTGAGCTAAGAAAGCTATTTACAGTATTTGCCTTGTGTGAAGACAATTCATAACATTCCTAATGACGCGTTTCCTTCAAAATTAGTCAGTAATTATGGTTTTGGTCGTGAGTATTTTTCTAACGACACTCCTTGAAGTCTTGTTCGATTCGATCCAGAAAAGGTATCATCTAAAAGTGTTATCATTATCACCGAGACGTAGCCCCCTATCAGAGTGGGATCGTGGCCCCCTATCAGAGTGGGATCGTGGCCCCCTATCAGAGTGGGATCGTGGCCCCCTATCAGAGTGGGATCGTAGCCCCTATCAAAGTGGAATCGTACCGTAGCCCCTATCAGAGTGGGATCGTGGCCCCCTATCAGAGTGGGATCGTGGCCCCCTATCAGAGCGGGATCGTGGCCCCCTATCAGAGTGGGAACCTGTGACCCCCAGCTGGAGGAAGGCGGGTATACAAGATGGGGGGTAACATACCACTGAATAAAAGATGGGGGTAACAAGCTGCATAGTAAATTACTGCTTAGGGTAATTTAATTAGGCTAATTTACTGCAAGTGCTGCATAGTAAATTAGCCGACCAGCTGGTCACGCTACGCTCGAGGACACTGACCTGGGCACTGACCGCTCACCGAGTAGCGCTGGTTCTTGTGTCAACGTCTAGGCTGGGCTGGTACTGAGATTTGGTCTTGTTTCAGGGGACATTTTCTACATGAGACAATCATTTAGCGAGCTGATAGCCTGCATACTATTGGTTAGAGCTGAAGAAATAGATAATTAGTTGGAGAGTACAGAATGATGCATAGAATGAGTGATGCTCAAGGTAATAAACAATAAACAGTTGGACATATTCCCGAAAATGAAGATGGTGTTAAAACTGAAATAATGACTTAAAAGCAGATAAAACCATAGTAAAATCAAAGCAATTAATTATGACGAGGCATATATGAATAAAAAATTAGAAAAATTCCCAGATTTATTTGACTGGACAGTTAGCCTCCCGATAGTTTCACTAGAAGAACCAAGAAGCGCCCAAGCGAAGTGAAGGACAGGAAGCGATATGCTACAACGAAGCTATAAACCATCACCTTGTTCATCGTCTGTGTCATCCTCGGCTTGCGAATCTGTACCTTCAGTAATGGCCTGATGGGAAAATAGACGAAACATTCAGCGCCCAGTTATGACAAGTTGAACGAAACATTCAGAACTCAGTAATGTCTAATCGAACGAAAAATTAAGCACCCAGTTTTAACGAATTGAACATATATTTAAGCAACCAGTTTAGACGAATTGAACTAAACATTCAGTACCCAATTGCAACGAATAGACGAAACATTCAGCGCCCAGTTATGACAAATTGAACGAAATATTCAGCGACCAGTTATGACAAATTGAACGAAACATTCAGCGTCCAGTTATGACAAATTGAACGAAACACTCAGCGCCCAGTTATGACAAATTGAACGAAACATTCAGCGCCCAGTTATGACAAATTGAACGAAACATTCAGCGCCCAGTTATGACTAATTGAACAAAACTTTCAGCGCCCAGTTATGACAAATTGAACAAAACTTTCAGCGCCCAGTTATGACAAATTGAACAGAATATTCAGCGCCGAGTTAAGACAAATAGATGAAACATTCGGCGCCCAGTTAGGACAAATTGAACGAAACATTCAGCGCCCAGGTGGGGGCAAATTGAACGAAATATTATATAAAAAATTAGAGAAATTGCTAATTCGTTTGACTGGACAGTTAGCCTCCCGATTGTTTCACTAGAAAAACCAAGCGCCCAGTTAGGGCAAATTGAACAAAATATTCAGCATCCAGTTAGGACAATTTGAACGAAACATTCGGCGCCCAGTTAGGGCAAATTGAACGAAACATTCAGCGCCCAGTTAGGACAAATTGAACGAAATATTCAGGGCCCAGTTATGACAAGTTGAACGAAACATTCAGCGCCCAGTTAAATTCAGGGCCCAGTTATGACAAGTTGAACGAAACATTCAGCGTCCAGTTAGGACAAATTGAAGGAAACATTCAGCGCCCAGTTATGACAAATTAACGAAACATTCAGCTCCCATATCTGACAAATTGAACGTAATATTCAGCGACCAGTACAGACGAAATTGACGTAACATTCAGCATTTAGTCCTCACGAATTGAACGTGAAGTTCAGCACATGGTACTGCCGACTGAGCAAAAGATTCAGTACACATTTTGGACGAATTGAACACAAAATTCAGCGCTCGATACAGGCGAATTGAACGAAACACTTAGCACCCACTATTGACGACTGATTCGGCACCTAGTTCTGAAATATTGAACTAAAAATTCAGCGCCTAGTAATGTCTAATCAAACGAATAATTAAGCACCCATGTTTGACGAATTAAATTAAACATTTGGCACCCAGGACTGACGGATTGCACTTAAACGAAACATTCAGCGTATATTACTGACGAATTGAGCAAAATCTTCAGTGGAAAGTTAAGTTTTAAAAACAGAACGAAAAATTCATTACCCAATACTGGAAGTTTGAACGAAATCTTCACTTGCAACAACAGCACTTGCATGACGAAACACGTCAAGGAGATGCATACTGTCTCAGAGAGACTCAGTACCTACATCGTTACAACCCTACACGGCTTGCGGGGACCAACATATTTATACCACGTGTACCGCGAGGACCAACATGTTTGTACCACGTGTACCGCGAGGACCAACATGTTTGTACCACGTGTACCGCGAGGACCAACATGTTTGTACCACATGTACCGCAGGGACCAACATGTACGCAGCATAGAGTGTTCTGTAAGTATGAGTGGGGCCCGGATGAGAGGATGTTTCACGCGACTTGAAAGCAACGTGTCGCCGTCGTCACCAGAAAAGCTTAGCATCATGTGAGGAAAAGTGTGCACTTGAGAAACGCGATAGCGCGAAACCTTTCTTACTGGTAACCAAGCTTCACTAAGGAGCAGACAAGAAAAATACTCGTGTAAGTTGAACCAGAAAGCGCCATGGGCTGTTAAAGAAAGTATGAGATATATGACCACGGCAAGGAGACTGCAAGTGACATGATACGGGGGGGTGGAAATCAAAGGGCAAGATAAACTCAATAAGCCTCAGAAACCCTGGCGACTTGAACACAATCCCAGATGAAGATAACAATAAGGGAAGGAAACGGAATAAAACTCAAGGTTTATGTGAAACGAAAGCATGCGTGTCAACAGTTGTTTACCTTGCTATGAAGCACTTGGACAAGAACCAAAGTACCGACCACAATCGCGGGAAAATCCAACGCATTGATTCAACGCAAGTCATCGTAGTATTGGCAGATCAAATACAACAAAACGCTCTATTATTAGGATACATGTGGAGGATTGTCACGTGGGCAAACAAGGGCCGGAAACATCACTGAGTATTGATGCATTAGTTCTTATGTTGTCAGGGAAATTAGATTAAACTCTTGCCCAATGACTTGTGAAGAGGACACATTACCCTCTCTTTATTTGGTATCTTTGCTTCACGAGCGACAAGTAAATGAAATGCGATGACAGCAAACATAAAATAAAAACAAATCCGTTTCATGAAATAAAAAAAATTAAGGTATTAAAAGAAGGTAGCTAAGTGATGCAAGTGCTAATAAATATTGATTTTTGAACCAAAAAAAAAGGGATAAGTGAGGCATGAGATGAGAGAATTAAATGAAATTTTAGCCTAGAAGAAGCGGCCGGTGAAACTGAGGCTGGGAACTGACCTTGATGCCCGGCGCCGCCGCCGACGACTTGGGCTGATCAGTGACAGGGTCGCTAGGATTTTTCGGCTCCTGATTTTCCGGCTGCACAGTATTGAGTGATACTCCTGAGCACACACTGCACCTATACTGCACACAGCGCACTACACTAGCATCCTACCACTACACACGTGTACGCTACGTGCTCCGTTCACGTACACACAACACACACACACGTACATGAGCGTCGTGTCCTGTACATCTCATCATCCATGACCAGCAGCTCTGCCGTGGTGCATGCAACACCGACACGTCAACGTTTAATGCAAGTCATTAAGTCTTATTAATTAATAAGTTGATCTAATAAGCGTCGCATCTAGAGGCTAGGAAGAGGAGGGCCGGAGCACAAACTAGCCCGAGCCTCGACTATAAATGAGGTAGGATTAGCAACTAGTAACTAGATGGCAATTCACACTAAGTTTTGATTAATGGTGTGTTTAGGATTAAAACATACCAAGCTTGTATGTTATTTAAAGTTGTAGAATACAAAGTAAGCAACAAAAATAAGGTTGACTGAAATAAGATGGAAAAGCTAGAGCAAGCGTATCAATTTTGCACAAGGACACTCATCAACAAGAATTCTTCAATTTCTTCTTCAATACTTGGATTCTGCAGCAAACATCATTTATTTTCATAGACAAGTTTTAAAATTATCACTATTAAAAAGTATTAAAAAATGACACTGTTCGCATGAACTGATCATTGAGCGAAAAATGAGATCAAAGTTAATGATTGACTCGTAAGATCAATTTTGTGCGCCATAATTCAGCAAAGCAAAGAGGGAGGCGTTGAGTAATTACATTTGCTGAAAAGCTTGTCTCGTGCAAAACAGATGCGCCGACAGCAAAGTCGAGGTCTACGAATACATTAACGTGTCAACGCTACGTGTATCTGCAGCCTGCAACTGAGGGTTACCTTCAGGAGGCAAAGCGCCAAGGTCTTACCAAGAGATCAGCGTCAGCCTACACCAGCAGCAGCGTGCAAACAAAACAATCCAGTAAATGCTTCATACCAATCTCAGGTCAGGAGCTTCAGTAATGTGCCTAATTAATTAACTTGTCTTTAAGAACATTGCTTAAGGGTTAATTTTCCTTCCATTCCTCAGATAAGTCGAAATATTCCTGCCTCTAAAACATATGAATTAATAATGGCTCAGTTTCACGCCAAAGTAAACAAAAAACATTTTTAACGTATGAATAAAAATGAATCAGTTTCATGCCTAGGCAAAACAACAATATTTTTTCCCATATAACTTCTATGCCTTATTTGCAAATATATCTCATTCCTGACAACTAAGTCAACATTTCATTCTGCCCGCAATGAACTTCAACAAATTAAATTAAAAGAAAGCAAAACATTTCAACTTTATGGACAAGAAGCTAGAATTCGATTAATACTCGGCCAATTAAATTATTGTTAGGATCAAAGTTAAAAGTGAGCCTCAATGCTGAGCTGGGAGCCCTATCGTCAATTAGGCTTGCAAAAGAAACACGGGCACTTGTTAGAACCAAAGGCGGATTAACTAATTTTTCATATAATTACAAGAAAAACATGAACAAAACACGTATTAAAATAAAATAGCCTGTCTTTTAAAGTAGTGTAGTGAGCATTAAATAGACACAGAAACAATAAAGCATCTTCGTACAATTTTTATAGTGAAGCTTTATAAATTTGCAGGTACTGAGCATTAAATAAACACAGAAATAAGGAATAGGCAAGAAAGAAGGGACTGACATTGAGGTTCTGGTAGTCGCCGCTGTCCTCGGGTGGCCGGGGCTTGCACTTGCCGAAGCAGAAGTTGCAGCAGCAACAGAAGCAGCAGCAGCAGAAGTAACCCAGGGTCGCTATACCGCAGAACAAGCACAGCGCCTGCAAACAACAAACTAATCAATCTTCTCTTCTTGAGACATAGACTTGGTCACTAAAAATGTATTGCATAGTTGGAAAAGCGTTTTTTCTTTACAATCGCAATGACTGTAAAGATAAAGATTTTTTGATGTTGGAACAGGAGTTTTGTATGCAACAATGTTTGGTCAGTTAGAAAAGCAGTTTCTATTTTAAAAAGTTGTGTCTTGAGTAAAATGTCAGCCATGTCACGACAAAAAAAAAAACAAACTATAATATACTCATATAAATGCAAGTATACAAACAAGTTGTACGTTATTGGTCTCCGCGAATACCTTGCACCAGCCCGAGTTGACAAGGAAGTATGTGTTGACATTCTCCTCGCCGAACTGCTCAGCGATGTACAGCCCCAGGGAGCCGTACGTGTCGTATATGTTGCGCTTGGTCTGGTCGCTCAGGATGCGGTGTGCGTGGTTCACTTCCTTGAACTGTGGGTCAAGGAGCATGAGAATTTCTGGCAACATGGGTAATGTTTGGCAGCACAAATAAAGCTGCAAGCATCTCACTTGCTTTTAAAAAGTGCCGCGAGAGCTTATATAAGTGCTAGAAAGGGAGATCTGCCTGGGCATGGTCAGAAAATATTGTTTGACGCGGCCTCAGGATGTGACCAAGGATCATAGAACTTCACAAGTACTAAAGTTCTGACCAAGAAGTCACAATGTTCTCTACATGTTCAGTATCATCATCTAACAAGGATCATGAGACAGATACTTTCATAAGTACGAATTGTGTGTTGATAACACAGATAAACTTTACAGTGTAGCAAAAATAATTATTCCAATATAGTGCTATGCAATCCTCTGTAAAATTAATCATGACTGTGGTATATGGTCATTGATTGAATATTGTAGTTCAAAATTATGTGTACAATAATTCACTGCATATTACTGTAAACTGTACATCACCAGCACTTCAGGCCCCCAGCACACATATTAATTTCATTGAACTTCTAATCATCCATTAATTACCACACAATAGCAATCATCCATGACTTGATAATCCACAGCATCAATCATCCATGACTTGTTAATCCACAGCATCAATCATCCATGACATGTTAATCCACTGCATCAATCATCCATGACTTGTTAATCCACTGCATCAATCATCCATGACTTGTTAATCCACTGCATCAATCATCCATGACTTGTTAATCCACTGCATCAATCATCCATGACTTGTTAATCCNGCAGCCCTCATCACATCACAGCTGCAGCCCTCATCACATCACAGCTGCAGCCCTCATCACATCACAGCTGCAGCCCTCATCACATCACAGCCCTCATCACATCACCAGACCTTCTCAGCAGCCTCAGGGTTGTTGGGGTTCTTGTCAGGGTGATATTTGAGGGCCAACTTCCTGTAGGTCTTCTTTATCTCTTCAGGTGTGGACTCTTTTGGCACGCCCAGCGTCTGGTACAGCGACTCCCCCGTTGTGCTGCACATCAAACATATATTGCATCAAATATTACTTTAGCAACTCAGCATGTCAGTTAGAGAACTTGTGTGAAGCTCTGTCTCTCAATTTTGTTTATAAATATTGTCTTAAATAAAATTATTTATCCTTTGAGTCTATTGCTGATAGTTGGCTTTAACAACATACAAGAAACAAAATGTTACTAAAATGGGACAAAGAAATGTAACTAGATATATAATGCTTCATTAAATGTTACTCAATATAGAGGAAAAATCTCCCATCATCTAAAACTCAAACAATACTTCTTCTTCTTCTTCAGCTTCTCAGAAGGATGAATTTTACAAGCAAGTTCCTAACAACTGTACTAGAGCTCTTGAGATGCATCAAGATATGATATTGAGTTACTAAACAACAAAAGACAAACCCCTTGAAATTTTGAGCTACACTAAACATTTTACATTCTGTAATTTCTACCCATCTAAGCCATCCTCAAATTTCTACATATCAACTCTTGAAACTGCTATATATTTTCTCCCAAAATGTAACACCATCAATGCAACTTTAAAGAGAAGAGAGAAATGGAAGCTTGTGCAAAATGAATCCAAATGATGCATGGGCACATGTTGCCAGATGTTGAGTGGGCCAACAGGGAACAAGTTGATAGCAAAATAAATGAGAATTTTAGCAGACAGTTCAGAGTGATAAGAAAAAATCCTCAGCATCAAGTTAGGACATCACAACAAAGGTTGGCACTTTTAAAATAAAGAAGGAATCAAATAATTGATTTTTATAATAAATTTACCCAAACATAACATAAGACATAAAAGAACATAATTTTTTTTTCATTTTTTAAAATTTGCCTGCTTGTCTGAGTTTATGATTGACTTGAGGGACCTCTTGATAAGGAAGTATGCATAAACACAATATTATACAAGTCATCAACTAAATAACCATTCAAATTTCCTGATCACCCGAACATGAGGAACTCCATTAGGCCTAGCAAGAAGGTGCCATTACACTTGTGTATTGTGCTTTTTTACAAATCAAAACATTTGAACATGATCAATTTCAGCTAACAGGTTTTTGCTCACCATTGTTGTAGAAACCATCAAAGCTAAAAGTTATTTTAAGAAACAGAAGGGATATAAATCTATTAATAAAATATGAACAGCAGAAATATTACACTCATATTAGTTAATTATATATATTAGCTCCAAGTTAAAGAAAAGTGAGGATTTTTCCCAATAAATTCTCAGGTATAATTTACTCAAGCTTTCCTGTTGTTTTGTTCCCAGCTCAATGTACACAGGGACACAAGAAAATCATCCAACACCAGCAGCCTAGCAGGAAAAAACATTCATCCAGAGGAGATCTTGCATTAACAACATACTTCATAGCTTCATGGCAAGAATGTTAAAGCATTACTGTAAATTATGAGAGCCAGCAGGAGCTTCTCTTTCACAATAAAATTTTTTATTTCATGATAGAATTTTCCCCAAACATAAAAATGATTGATATATAATGAGCTCAGAGTAATAAAAATGAAAAAGATATATTTTAAATGATACATTTGTACAAATCTCATATTTTCAAAATCTGGCATAGCATCATAATTTTGGAATAGAAGTAAATATAAATTGAAAATAGCAACACCACAGATATTGAGCATGGTCATGATAAATTTTGAATGAATATTTTATAAAAGGCTTCAAAGAACTGCGTCAAAATCACTACTAACATGACTGGTGACCTACAATACAGCACATCATGTCAAAGCAACACAGTTCAAAATGAAACAATTTATTGGACATTGATGTATACTGTATGAGTATACTGATAAAAAGCATCAAGACCAACACAAGTAACAAGCAATTACATTGTAAGGAAAAATAGATTACTTACGAATATCTTCTCTCATCCATGGTGTTTGTTTTAGGTCACTATAAACTAAAGAGGAACTCAAAACAGAGTTAAAGGGCACAACAAGCAGCACTGAATAACACGGCTGGGGTTAGGAGGTGCCTTCATCTGGGGTGAACAAAATGCTAGGGTATTAAAGGCAGAAAACACTTGATTTAAAATTAAACCATCATGCAATCATTAACCCTGAAGTGCCTGTGGGGTGGACCATAGGGATTTACAAGGATTAAATTGACATGACCTTTGAGAGGAAGTTTGAATCAATTAAATGAACAACATCTATGTACATTTCAATATTTTTTGGTAGCATTATATTACATTGATTGGAGAAGCTCTAAGATGATAATAGATCAAAATTATATACATTGATAAGGGAGCATAAAACAAGTTGGGAAGAACTAAAAGTGCTCATGCAATTAATAAACTGCTAGAAATATATCAAGCAGCATAACCATAAATGAAAACAGCCAATAATTTGATGGCAAGAAGCCTTTGATGATAAAAATGTAAACAACACAAAAATAAAAATATTCTTTGTCAATAATATACACAGCATGATTGTACATCAGAATGCTTGGGGGTCTAGACTGTATGGCAACAGAGATGGGAAAATCAAATGATTCAACCCCATTACAATGCTGCAATCCAAATAACCAAAGCTGAGGAGAAGCTAGAGACTTCAGTCACTTAAAACAGCAGGATCATCTTTCACTTAAGAATTTTCATGCTGTTAAATGATGGTTATTAATGAGATTTCCATTAAGGCAGGAAGCATCTAATAAGCATTTGCTTTGGAGCTGCTACATCAAAAGGATCCACAGCACTGCAGCAATATGCATATAATTCATAGGAATGCAATACTGTTTGGTTGTAGAATTTTTCTGCCAAGCTATCACAGATAAGCTATCTCCATGCCTCAGGCATGGAGATAGCAGAGCCTAGCAGATCATGTCCAGTTAAGGGCAACCATATCATAATAAAATAACTCTGAATGAAATCAGGAACACTTCATATTCAGGACACATTACTGAAAATAATTTATGCATGTGGAATAAATTGAATTAGACAAATGTAACCTGGAATGATAACCAATAGTAACATTTCCAATAAGTTTTAGTAAAAAATTACTTCAATTTATGAATAGGAACTATTGAGACTGAGATTTATATATATTTTTTTGCAACATTGAAATTATTTTTTGTTAATAACAATAACAATTTATGACAGGTTATTCAACGGAAATTTGAATTTCACCGATTTATAAACAAAGTTCAATTTCAAAGAGAGAATTTCATAGAAATGCCATGTTTGTGGTGGGTTTGAACCAGTCTATCCCTTACTAAAATTACTTTATCAGGAATATTCAATGGAGTTTAATATAACAGGAACTGACAAGCCAGGATTTATATATATATTTAACAGGGGCATATCTCTGTTATGTAGTTCATGGTTCCTATTTCACTTAGGGTAAAAAAATCTAATAACTTGGCTTTTCAGTCTCTTAAGCTCATTTCGTAGCTGCAAAGAAGAAGTCTATTCAGCAAACCACATGCATGTGCATGCTCTAGATTTTGCATAAAGCAGTTCAAAAATTTACATAAAATAAATATTTTTTGACAATATGTACAAAGATCTATTGAAGAAAAATGGTACTTATAGATTCTTATTTGCATTAATTAAGCTGATTTTATGCACCTTTTGTAGCTGCAAAAAGGGGAATTTAACCACAAATATGTTTGTACTTCAATTTTTGCATTAGGCAGTTTGAAATTTATATAAAATGAACACTTTTCAACTAAATGTACAGATATAATGAGAGATTACAGTGAAAAATTGAATTTATAGATTATTTGCAATGGTTGCAATGTGTTGGGACTCATTTTGAAGCTGCAAACAAGGCGCATTAAACAAAAGCAAATAGCATGGATTTATATGTAATACTTTTTTTGCGTAAGGCCATTTTGAACTTTTATAAAATGACCAGAGTACGGTATTCAAGAGAATATTGAGCATTCAAGACCAGAGTATGTTCAAGTATACCTGTTATACTTGAAAAATTGCATTAGAAAATTATTATTTGCGTAAAAATTGACAATAATACGTCTAAGAATCCATGATGGTACCCTTAATCCAAGTAATTTCCATGGAAAAGCTGGGGCTACAGCATCAAGCCATTTTTTCTTGTGTCAATCAATTTTGATTATTTGGCTCCCCTGAACAATTAAAATTTCCATAATATGCCTTCTTAAAAAGCTATATCCGATGATTTTCAAGCTAAAGCATTGAGAGATATAAAATTAGATTTGTAAAAAATATATCTAGCGATCCACAGATCACTTTTCTTTATTTTGTTTTAGTTTGGATTACATATTGAGAAAAAATGGGGGAGGGTAGAGGGAAAAATGAAAAAAAAAAAACATCATTTTATGTTTTCTAATGTTTCTATTCTAATCAAATTCTATGTCTCTCAATGTTGTAGCATGTTCATTGAATGAGAATTTTTACAATACCGCCCTTTTTGCCATTTTCTATATATTTCATGTTTTCTTTCATTTTTCAAAATAAATTTACATGAACAAAAAAAAAATAGTTAATTTCTGTTTTGAATGTGTGTAGCAAGGTTCAAAATAATCCATTCATAAATAAAAGATTTTTTACCCAAGCTCCCCTTAAAATTACTCTAATGACATGGAGCTTATCCAGAATTATTGCTCATTAACATCACAGATATACTAGCTTTGACAATATTCTACTTGCTTGTGTCCTAACTTAGATGTGGAAGTTCTAATTTTATACTGAAGTTTTACAGCTACAGGTATTTAATTTGGATGAATTCAAAAACTAAATGCTCAACCTTGAGATTCAACACTTCATTGTATGACGTTTTGCCTGAGGAAATCTAGGCACAAGCAATCAAATGATGGCTTGGAAAGAAGATGCTTCAAGAGAAAAAAGACTTTGTGTTATTCAAGGGCTCCATGAGCTTTTGTGACATTATACTAGCATAATGCTTTTTTATTTACAGTATACAGGGTCATCAATATTTAGTGTTACATTGTTTTTTCAAAATCAATACACTTGCAAAACAGTCAAATGTGTTGTATGGAATCATGTCGACTGTTCTCCAGAAGGACCTAAAGTTGTCCCCATTCAAGCATGTCAAAAAACACTGTCTGCTCAAGTTGTTGACAAACGCCTCCAAAGATCCAAGATTCTTCTTTCCCGCATTCATGATGGCACATAAGCGTCTACAACTCGTTATTGATGCAGATGGTGGACATATTGAATGAAATTGTGGGAATTGTATCTCTGAACCTCTGCCTACAAAAATACATTCCTAAACATTCACAATTGTGTTTCATTCATAGTTCTAACCACTCAAAGTTGTAACGCTAAATATTGATGACCCTGTATATAGTGCTGACCTCTAGAAAAAACCCACTTCAAATAAATAAAAAAAAAACAATTGCTAGGTATACAATAATTTAAGTATGGAAAAGTTTTCTAACATGCTCTCAAGACACTCAAACCATCACAAAATTCACAATGATATAATATAAAAAAGAGACCATAAGATCTTTACTTCATACCAAAGTACATTTAATGATTTTTGTAAGCTCTCATGATATTTGAGAGATTTGTCATTCTTATACAGAATTACTGAAAAAGTAAGCTTCAAAGTGGTGTCAAGGAACTTATTTTATGTCATCACTACAAGAACTTTCTTTAAAATCATAGTTAACTTTCGACTAAACCTAATTTGCATATTATGGTTAATCAAATCAGTGCACAAAAAAACCCAAATTGGTCCTTTAAAAAAATCTTTTTTTTTTTTTTTACTGACATTCTCATTCACTATGCTTTTTAAGGCTATAAATTCATTTTTTATGTTATTTTTAGTTGAAACCAACTCATAAGTCATTGAAACCATTTAGAAAAATTAATTATAACTAAAATCCCAGTCAAGTGTGTGAAATTAGGGCAGCAAAGCACATACATAGACTTTTGTCTTGTATCAATATTTTGGCTCCAGAAATAGACAAAAATCAAAGACCTCTAGTAGACAAATGCATCCTGATGTTTAGACTCCTGCACTTGGTGGACTTTTTTCCATTCAAGACAAAACAGTTTGTCCAGGTTAGCAATACAACTGAGGCAGTTTACAGCACTACATGGGAATTCCAGGAAAATACTGAGACAAGAAGATGTCCTGGTTAAAATGGGAGTTTCAAATTTTCCCAGAATTTCCATCTTTTATAGTAAGACCAAGTGAGACATACTAGTTAACCCTTATCATGTAATAAGAATGATGCATTGTTTCAGACATTATCTGAACAACATTTCGTCTGCTTAATATGTTTCAGTCATATTACTATGTAAAATGAAATTGCTATTGCCCATCTAGCTAATTTGAAGTGCCAGAGTAAAATTGTAAACTAATTTTTGTAAATAGGCAAAGGGAGGAATTGTTGTTACAGATTTCTATGTCATTTTACTTTTGATAAAAAAACAAGTTACACAATTGAACAGCTTGCAAGTCCCTCAGTTCTGAATGGATCTACATGAAATTTAAAATATATTTAATTAATTGCCAGATTCTGCAGTAGGAACCAATGCAAATTTTTATGTTGATTTGTTTTTATTTAAACCACGGTCAGTACTAATCATCACTAATTACCAGGCTATGGGCCTCATATACAGGGGCACTGCTTGGTTCAAATGCTAATAGCAAGTAGTGGCCAGTAGCTTCCCATTATGAGCCTTCTTCCAGCCAACCTATTTTTATTGACTTTTGCCAGGGAAACAAATATGGTTCTTTTCTTACAATTTTTGGTTTAAAATTAATGACAAACAAACAAGAGATGAGAGCATAAAGAGAGCTCTCCACTTGGTTGGAACTAATTACTCTCATCTGCCATAGGCACAGGTTGTAAAGGCATAAAAGACTTTCTTCAATCTTTTGCCAAGGTGTTGACTTTGATTTTGGTTAGCCATTAAAACTTATGATGTATTCATCTACTTTTCTCATGTATGTCTCAACTTTAGAATTCAGTGGAGCCTCAACTTTAGAATTCAGTGGAGCCTCAACTTCATTGCAGATGTCCTTAAATTGGCCTAATGCTGTGTCATATCAGAGTCTTTGATTTAGCTGACATTATGTTTCTCCAGCCTTAGAACTAACCAGCGCCAGCACAAAAAAAGATGTCTATGTATGCCCAATGTGTTGCCAGTATCAACCATGTAAATATCGCCTCAAAGTTTGCACCAGTAGCACCTACAAAAGGGTTAACAATGACTCCAAACATACATAACTAAAGCTGGTAATAAAAACTTAATCAAACTGTACCATTAATGACACGTAAGTTGTCATTTAGCAGATACTTCACTTACCTTTCTGCTTGCCACTAAAAAATATGCAATACAAGCCAGAACTACAATTATTAGGGTTTGATTATTGAAAACCATGATGACTACCCAAACTGGAGAACTAGGCAGGAGCATAGGAGCTACCCATGAATCAGACAAAAACACCCATGAATTACGCCAATTTCACCTGATTTTATGACGCTTCCAATTTCTTTAGAAAAAAAAAACATTCCATCACTAACAGCAATTTTTGTCATCACCCGTGAAACCATCTCTTTTACCCAGGGTTTCAGGAAAGTTTTGTAAAATATTCCAGATTGGATATTGGGCAAAACTTTCAAAACATTGCTGTTTTGATTGCTCTAGAAAGAGGTGGTTCAGTTAAGCCCAGTTATACCTACATGTTAGCTTGTTAATATTGAAGGCTAGTGACTGAATTACTGTGGTAAGGTTATTAGCATTGGCAGTAGGTATGTATATACCAGTGGTTCCCAAACTTTTTCAGGCTGGCGCCCCCTTTGGCTCCCTGGTGAATTTCTATTGCCCCCCACAGACACATATAAAAACATATGCCTCTTTCTTGAAATTTAGTATGCTGCAATTTTAGAAGATAAAGGTTAAACAAAAATGTGNTGTTGAGAGAGCGGCACAGTAGAGATGTGTATAAGAGACAGGGGGTAACAAAGACCATCACTTTTTTTTAAATTACATCAAAACTATGAGAGGCAGGAGCCAGCAATTTATGGTGAGTAAAGCTAGAGTATAGACCTGTATTTTGCATGTTTCAATTTAAGTTTAACTTATTTAGTAAAAAAATGGCATCATTTTGAATAAAAAAAGTGGTCAAAGTTACCCCATTTTACGGTATGGCAAAAACAAATGAAGGCAAAATTTAAAAAAAATTCACAAACTAAACATTACCGTTAGGTCCAAATGAATATGTGTACCAAGTTTCAACGACTTATGTTCATTAGTTTGAGAGATATTCCTTGATCATTGAATTGATCCGGCTGTTAATTTGTCCGAGACATAAACCCAGGACAGGTTAAATAACAGATCTGGGTGAAAAAACCATTGCTGGGAGTCACGAGGTGCTGCACGTGTTGTGTACAAATTGTCAAACAAACGTTGAAACTTCTGACTTTAACTTCGGTCTGTTGCCCCCTTATCGCCCCCCAAATGCCCTCATTTTCCGTACCGCCCCCCAAAATCTTTCCACCGCCCCTAGGGGGGCGATATCGCCCACTTTGGGAACCACTGGTATATACTATTATAATTTGTATTTTTTTGGTAATTTTAATTAAATTTATGTTCAAGCAAAAAATTTATCAAATTTATCACAATAAATGACAATTTAACAGCCAATATTCAAGTAGAAAGGAGTTTTCCTATATTGGGCAAAAACTTGGGTTTATTATTGGGTGGCTACACCTAGGATTCTGCTTCATATAGTTTTGCAGGAAAAAGATTTTCTATCTTTTTAGTCTGGTGCATACCTGCATATAGTAATAGTAAGGCAAATTTCAAATGCATTTGAAAATCTTCCACAGATAATAAAATTCCCTTCAAATTGTGTAACTATACACTGGTAGGTAGTAGCAACAAAATTAGTAATAATATGCATTTAAAAATGACTTTTTAAAGACAACACTTCTGAAGAATCCAGTGTCTTTGTCTTCTTGGATGTTACACTTGTACAATGAATTTATAATTTTATTTCAAATATTTAAAAAAAAATATTTTTCAATTTTTCTAAGATATCAAAATTTTGTAAATTTTCAAAATTATTTATTCTGTTAACTGATTCATGTATTGTCTCTAATTTTATGCAATTGTGCAAAATTTTAGCTTGATTGGACAGGTCAAATAGGGTAAACTCGGTATATTCCGACATCATGGGTAATTCCGACACTTCTCAACTTTTTTCCTTTATATTAAGCGTTCTCTTAGTTCCATGCATTCGTTGATGGTTGAAATAGTGACGTCATAAAGTCTGTGAATATATTAGGAATCCTTTAAGTATACTTGTATTTGCTGATTTCAAGTGGTAAATAAATTAATAGATGATTAAGTTTAGAGAGGGTTTTAGACACATAAAAACTAATTCCGACACAGCTTGGAATTAGACACACACAGCTTGTTCTGAGCTGTTATATTTTTTATATTGGAAAAAAATTTTTTCAAGTTTTAAAATCATGTATACTGTCAATTGATTTATGCAATGTCTCCAACTATATGAAAATGTGCCAAATTTCAGATCAATTGGACAGGTAGGTAGAAGTGTATTAAATTTCGATTATAAGATTTGTAGCAGACAGACAGACAGACAAACAAACAAGAAGTGAAGTTGAAGAGAAGTGTTGTAAAAATAGTGACAATTAAGATAAAAAAAGATTTTAAATTAACAGAAGTTAAAAAAAACATCATTCAAATTTAACAGACATTACATAGTAGCTACTAAGCTAGGCCTAACTAATATTGCAACAAATCAGTTTTGAATGAAGTTATCACAAAAAATATGAATAAGTGATCAAACTTGGCTTAGATCAACAAATTACAAAATAATTAGTGATTAAGTAATGAACTTCAAATAAAAAGTGCATTGCAACCTTTTATTTTTTTTTGCTTGTAAAAGTTTTAGGTATACACAGCTTGAATGAGAATGAATAACCAATCTAAAGGTTTTGACCGGAGGTCAGCACTCACACAATTCCAATTCAACTTCAAGGATACCTCAGACTCAGAGTGACAGAGAATTGGATGAGTAGAATTGCTGACCAGATGAGTAAAATTGCTTTGGATGAGTAGAATTGCTGTGAGTGCTGACCGGCATAGTGGCAAACCAGAGCTTTTTTAGAATCATTTCATTTTTAATTTCCTCATTTACTCAAGATTTAAACAAATTTCTTAAGTATTATATTTCTGGTATCCAGGATACCTACTTTACTGGTCTACTTATAGCCATAGGCATAGGACTCAAAAATGAACTTGAGGGAGAGTCTAAAAAACTCTATGCTTTGCCACTATGCAGTGACCGGAGGTCAGCACTCACACAATTCCAATTCAACTTCAAGGATACCTCAGAGTCTCAGACTCAGAGTGACAGAGAATTGGATGAGTAGAATTGAGTTTGAGTATATGAATATGACTACCAAGTCTACAGTCAATGACATTGACAGTTTTTGACACCTAAGTCGCCACTGAGCCGCTGAGCGTCTGAGCCACTCAACAAATAGCGCACTTACCATTTACCAAGTCATTCGTCAATAAAAACCTTATAATACTGGTCATAATATAGTGGTTAGAATTATGATTTGAATGGTAATGGTTCTGTGGTTCGATTACGTTCAAGTTACGAGTGTCACTTACGACTACCTCCATAGTGGCAAAGCAGAGAGTTTTTTAGACTCTCACTCAAGTTCAATTTTGAATCCTCCAAGTAAACCAGTAAAGTATCATGGATACCAGCATTATCATACATAAGAAATTGGTTCAAATATTGAGTAAATGAGGATGTTAAAAATGAACTAATTCTAAAAAATCTCTGGTTTGCCACTATGCCTACCTCTAGCTACCAGGCTACCGTACTACGGAGCTGTTTCGATCGCGCTGGAATTTGAGGATGTGGTTGAGTTTCGTTGATGAAATAGTTTCTTTTAAATGCCGGTGACTCAAGTGCTATGGGCGTAGGGCCCTTATCGGCATTGACGGTAGTTAAATGATATAGTAAGGCAGAAAAAGGCACTAAGTGCACCTACCGTAAAATATTACGTTAGCTTAAACTATACGGAAGATGCTGCTAGTACGAAATCTTACTTATGTGATATAAGGAACACGATTAAACTTTCTATTCAAAAACTTGTGTACTTGAACCATAAAAAAACATTTAAGTAGTACAAAGTCACAGAAACAGATAATGACGTGCAAGAGATCGAGCCACTCACGATAACTTCCGTCTATCCATGATGATTGTGAGAAATTTTGATATCACCACACTCCCAACACCGCGCTTATCCAACTGAATGATGAAGCAACTCGGGTGGTCGCGGCTAAGGAGAAGTTCGATACGAGATTAAACAAATGACGTTCGAAGAGCGGAATAAACAAATCTGGAAAAATAAATGAAAGGAAATTTATTAGCAACTTTGCCTTGTATGACAAAAATGCAATTTAAAATGAGAATAGTTGGGTCTACATGTAATTTTTGATGATTAAATAATATTATGGCATCGATTTTCTGCACAACTACTGCCATGTAGAATAGAATAGAAGTGTCGGCGTTGAAGAAAGGAATATACACTCCAACAAATAAGATTGCGAGCATTTAGATACTTGGTGAACCAAATTGTTGGACAAGAACCACCGTTCACCCATTGAGATTATAGGTATATGGTTGTTGAACTTTAATTCACTCGTAAATTAGATGAAAAAATGAATTTTTTTTATGCCTCACTGCCATTTATTTCAGAACGGTCAACAGTAACAAAAAATATGCGAAGAGTTACGGTGAATTTACGGTGAAGAAGAAGAGGCGAATGCAGATGAGTTACGGTGAATGAATTTTCAGTAAAACTTCGAATAATAATATTTATGAATGGGGCACACTATTTTTGAGATGTCAATCGGTTAGTCTTTGTATTCTCTACTCATTCGTATACTCGGAGCCTCCATTGTTCAGATAGTTATGACAAAAAACTAGTTATTGGGGCTCATGCTTACATATGGCGATATGCAGTTAAAATCCCTTAAGTAACTTATGCGATGAAGGTTTTGTGGAAGGTATGAGGGGAAGGAGGCGTTGTAAATTACTCACATGTCAGTCCAGGATGGTACTGTGACGGATGGTACTGGCGGTACTGTGACGGAGACCTCAGTGAGGGGCGAGGAATAAAGAATACGTGATTAGTGGTCGGTCCAGGCCAATTAGTTCTTGCCAACCGCTGGCCATTCTTCGGTCATCTGTAAGCCGCCGTTGCCCCAAAATTAGTGTTGGCCCGGATATCATATTACAAATGATATAAGCTTTAGAGTAGCAACTTGCCGATTAGAGGTCAGCAATAATAATTTTTACACAATATATTCTCGATTAATGGATTTCCGACTAATCAGGTGTTTATCCAAAAAGAAATTCATGTACAAGCGAATGAGGTTGATCCCGATCACGACAGTAGGAATGTTGTTTATTGCTCGCTTCCACACCTCGGCCATGCATCCGAAACTATGTCAAGGGAGCCTAAACTTTTGTTCTCAAAGTACTTCCCAAATGTTAATCTTCGTTCTTTATTGGTGAACAATTTTAAAAACAGTTATTTTTTATGTGTAAAGATAACCTCCCTATTCATATGCGAGCATCTCTACTTTATAAATACAGTTCTGCACGATATGTATCGTGCGTACGTCGGAATGATGTCACGAAATTTTTATTATAGGGTCGCTGAGCATAAGGGCAGGAGTCGTAGGACTGGACATTTGCTATCGCGCTCTCCTCATTCGGCTGTGCGCGCTCACGCCGAGCAGTGCGATTCTGACTTCAAGGTTTAGCTTCCACTTTCAATGTTTCCGATTTACGCATTTAGAATCATTGAATATTTTTAAACAGAGGCCTAGTTTAAATTCAGGTTTATTCAGCTCGTACCCACTTGAAATTGCAAATAGATAGGTTTTTGCCGTATATGTTTTTATCATGACTAAACTAATTACTGATGTGCCTGCGTTTCTAGAATTTTCGAACAGTAGATGGAGCTGGACACGATTGGGGGTCACTGCGAAATCATCAGTTATAACCCATCATCAGTTATAACCCACACACTGATACACATTGCGCGAAGGCTGACAAAGAGAAACTTTACACTGTCGTGATGTTTTCGATTGACATAACCGAGCGCGATGCCTTCATTATAAAAGTATACAAAGTCTCGTTAAAGGTTGAACTGTTGTATTCATCACGCAGGTACGATCTGAAGGTAGCTCCACTGACGTAGGTGACCATCACTGCCGTTGGGTCGAGAAATAACAGCCGCGCGAATCAACGTGTCACTCACGCAACTGCAACCCCTGTAGAGCATTAACCAAGGCTAAGCGTCCAGGAAATGTACAGGATGTGAGAGAACGTTTAATTTTACAAGCATCTAATCACCTTTTTAGTAGTGCAACAATAAAGACAGCAAGTACCGCATCTTTAGGCACAGCGTAAGCAACATATTCAGGCCATACCATCCGAATTTGTCGGCATTTTTTAGCAAAATCTAATAATAACTGTAATAAATAAACATAAAATTATTTAAGAGGCTAAAGAACATTGGAGGAGGGATAACGCGATAAGCGTTATCCCTCCTCAAATAAGGAGGGATAACGCGATAAGCTTAAATGATAACACCGGTATCAACAGTCTACAACTAAGATCAACGACTTCGCCGTATTTAAACGCGACCAGTATCAACATTTCGGTCGTGACGTGAGAGCTAGGCAACAAAACTTTCAGCGATTCAAAAGCCGGCAATCAAAACATTTAAGGAACGAACACCGATCAACGATAATCACCAATCGGAAGTTCGGTCATTGTCATCAGCAGCAACGCTACGGCGACGAGCTTGGTGTAACATCATACACAGTGGTGACAATGCAACTATACGGAAGTACGGCCGTTATTAAGACTCCTGCAAGGCCGCCCTCCAGACATCGTTTCAAGCAATGAAAACAAAACAACGGGCTCGGTATTGGCCAATTGGAAAATACGGCGCCACTGATAACGCAATAAAAAATTATGGAGATCTACGCGGTACGCTAGTCGTACCACTCTACAGGGTGGCCCAGTGGTTACAGTTCATTAGAGTACCAAGATTGAAGTAGAGAGGCACGGGTTTGATCCCAGCTCTGTGCGCCAGTTTCTGGTCAGAACCGGCGAGGAGGCCGGGCTGTTAAACACAGCAGAACTGTAGCAGTGAGTTGCGAGTTCGAGACCGCAAAATGATGTGAATGTTAAGAATCAGCGATAGGCATACGACCTAATAAACGCTGAAACCGCTATTATTATTACTATTACAGACAGCAATATGGATAAACGTTTCTAGTAATCAAGAATCCTAAGGATAATGTTTAACTATAGAAGTTCCGCAGGAGTAAGCGGTGAGACTCGAATAGCATTTTTTTCACGTCATTGAGAAATGAAAAAAAAGAAATATAATTAAGGACTAAGCATTCGGAAATGTCTTGCCATTGTGTTATTTATGTCTGCAATAGACGGGTCGCCTGCCGAAGACCACCACTGCCCAGGATGTAATGGACCATCATGATTCCTGCCTTCCGGAACGTAGCCTTCAACACTTCAAGCCGTCCAAGGGCATGGGCGCAGCTCGACGTGCCACCGTGGTTGCGTTGTGAGTCGTCGTGGAGACGTAGGCTGAGAGAATATGTCTAGCGAAATATCACTGAATATATATATCTGAATATAACATCACTGAAAATATCACTATATATATGTTCGCAGAGAAGCGTCGGCACGCAGGGAAAGCGTAGGCAGGCAGAGCGGCAAGATGGCGTCGTGCGCTTGGTGGGAAGATGGCGACGGTCCGCTGACAGAGATGCTGGCTGAGAAGCTGACCGAGACGGAGGCAGAGAAGCTGACAGAGATGGCGTCAGAGATGCTGACAGAGATGGCGTCAGAGATACTGACAGAGATGGCGTCAGAGATGCTGACCGAGATGGAGTCAGAGAAGCTGACAGAGATGGCGTCGGAGATGCTGACAGAGATGGCGTCGGAGATGCTGACTGAGATGGCGTCAGAGGCGGGAAATTGCGCGTGATCTTGAATTTATACGTTGCAGGGGTTTTCTGATGGTGTAGGTTTGTTCACCGATTGGGGGTCACTGCGAAATCATCAGTTATAACCCATCATCAGTTATAACCCACACACTGATACACATTGCGCGAAGGCTGACAAAGAGAA
>NW_025939954.1:0-707 GCF_000764305.2 Hyalella azteca
CTCGCATAGACGACAATATTTTCAAGTAGAGCAAATATAAATACTTTAAATTTTAGTTAGGCCTGAATGAAAGATGCTAAAATTGCATAGAATTGTAAACAAAATAATCATGAAACAGTTTGTTTTTGTTGCTAATGGTATTAATTCATTAAAATTGCCTGCTACCAGGACGAATAAATAACTCTCACGAAAGTTCCAGTACAAAAAGTTGCCGACACTAGGAATCATCAAAAAGGCAAGCTCACATACTTTCTCAGAGTTGAGAAGTATTGAGCGTTTTCCAATCCAGTCCAGTGCAATCTATTTCATTTAACGATGCTTAAAAATAACCCAGAAATTGAATTAAAAAGTCAATAATTTAAACTTAATAGATTATTGATTGATTGATTTAAATATTATTGATTTGAAATATATAGTGCCAAAATGCATTGTTATTTTATTCCCGGGTGTGGAAAAAGAAAAAAACTTTCATTGTCTCTCCGCCATGCCAATAAAGAAGAAAAAAAATGCGAGCCGGCAAAATAAAATCGTGAAAAAATTGTTTGATTGCATAGTGAAATTTAGATGAACGTTAAATTATAATATTGAAAGTGAATATAACTGTATAAGAACATTCGCCCTGGTCTTCTCCCTTGCACCTTGTCCCTAAGGACAACGGCCAAGATTGGAGACCGTGTGGCGACTTTCGCGCACTGAACGCTGTCACA